>NC_142480.1:315000-580000 GCF_049115385.1 Moschus berezovskii | reverse complement strand
CTGTCCCTGAGTAAAGTCAGACTTCAGGTCAGCAGCTGTGTCAGTGGCCCGCCGCTGCGGTGACAAGCCGCCACAGGTGAGCAGCACAGATGCAGTCTTGCCGTCCCGCAGCCTCGCCGGGCTAAAATCCAGAAGCTCTAGAGGAGAGTGGTCTCCGCGCCTTTCCAGCGTCTAGAGGCGCCTGTATTTCTTGGCTCCTGGCCACTCCCTGCACCTTCCAAGCTGCTGGAGCCTCTTCAGATCTCTGACCCTCGCACGCCACCTCCCTCCCACAAGGAGGCTGGTGATGACAACGCCTGCCCTGGCAATCTGGGATGATCCCAGATCGCAAGGCCTGTGATTTAATCATGTCATCCAGAGGGAGCTGAAAGGCGTCCCAACTGTTCTGGACCTGGCCGGGGGCGGGGGGCGGGGGGTGGACACACGATGGGGGATTGGGAGGCAAGAGCTGGGAGCTGGGGCGGTGAGGGGTGCGTGACATGCAGAGCACTGACATGGTGCGGGACTGGGGTCAAGACTGGACTTCCCCAGCAGCCCCTGGGTGAGTGGGGAGGGCAGAGGGAGGCAGGAGGTGGGCAGGGAGGTCTGGCGGGCAGCCCCTCCTCGAGGGCGGATGGCGGCTGGAGGTGTGGGCTCAGGGGACCCTGGGGGTGCCCTGGCCTTTTCTGCCTCCCCAGCCAGCCAGGGTGGGTCTGCCACCCTGGTGGTGCCTGCTGACCAGTTGGAACCTGCACCTCTATGCTGCAGGAAGTGGCCTTGGTACCTGGGCCCCTGGGCCCTGGAGATCTCCCTGGGGAAGGTAAACCATCCTCGTGGGTCTGGGGCCCCTCCCTGGGCACAGAGGCAGCTTTAGGGCCCTGACTGCACTTCCTCCGGTGAGAGCCAGTGTATGAGTGGCTGCGGATGCTGGTATCCGACAGTCAACCATCCCGAGAGCTCAGCCCCAGAGCATCGCAACGTTTCCCTCATGCCTCTCAGGGACGGCCCAGGATGGCCTGCTGGCTCTAGGGCACCCCTGGAGGGCCTGATGCCGGGGAAGGGCTGTGGAGCCTATCATCTGCACAGACTCGGCCACCTGTGTGGAACCAGGCACTGCCGGGGCCTGGGTGCCAGCAGACAGGTCCGGGGGCCCAGGGGGGTCCCTTCACTGTCTGACCTTCTCTTCTCCGTCAGAGGCAGCAGGCAGGCAGCGGGTGCGCTCCCCTCCTCCGTCCTGGGGTGGACGTGGCTGCGATGTTGGGGGCGGTGCTCAGTGAGGGCAGGGTGGGGACTCCGTGGGTGGAAAGCAGCCTGAGCCTCCAAACCCTAGCATGCTCCCCGGATGCCTGCTCACTGCCCCTGTTCTCTGGCCTCAGATGAGGACCAGGGAGGGCAGAGGAACCCAGGACCCAGGGTCTCTGGGAGGCGGCATAGTGTCCCCAAACGAGGTCCCGTGGGGCCACCTGCAGATGGGCGTCGTCCACCCGGGCCCGCCTCGGGGCCAGCTCCGCGGTAAGGCCGCCTGTTGCCGGCGATCAGAGTCGCCCTGTCGGCGGCCTGGTTGTGGACTGCCGCGGAATCTCAGGGCGCCCGCAGGCGAGTCTCCCTCGGGTTGCGGAGTGACGCCGGAGGAGAGGCTTCCCGGGCCGCGCATGGAGCCCGGGGGCGTCTGGCTTCCTAGTGCCGCGGTCCGGGCGCCTCTGCAGCGCAGTGCTGTGGCCCTAGCAACCGGCGCCGCTGAGGGGGTGGGGGCGCGGGGACCCCAGTCCCGGTCCAGCGGGCGCGGGCGGCCGGGAGCGTGGGGCGGGGCCTCGGGCCGGGGGCGGGGCGCGCGCGGGCGGGGGCGCCGCGGAGCCGAGGAGAGCGCGGCCAAGCCTGGCGCGCAGACAGGCTCCGTGGGGCCGGGCCCCGCGCGCGCAGCATCTGGCCGGCGGCGGGTAGGTGCGGGCAGGGCGCGCGGGCAGGGCGCCCCGGTGAGCCCCGAGTGCCCGGCCGTAGGGGCGGCAGGGTGCAGGGGCGGCGCTGCAGGGGTGAGGCCCGGCAGCCGGACTGCCTGGACCAGGCCCTGTTGGGGGGAGCGGGCGGGGCGGACCGAGGAGCCGAGACGGAGGCTGCCGGGAGCGGCCCAAACCCTTCACCGGCCTTCGTCCGATCTGGCTGCGGGAGGGCCGCCTTTCCCTCTCCCTTTGCCACCCCTTTTGGGCACTGAGGGATGCGTGCGAGGCGCCAGGGAAGAGGCGGGCAGCGAGGCGCTCGGAGGCCCCGGAGTCTGTGAAGTCCGGGCAGCCGAGCAGGAGGCCCCGGGCCGGGCTCCGGACGGCGTGGGCAGCAGGGCCTGGGGCCGGTCCCCAGGGAGAGGCCCGGTGGCTGCGGGGGAAGGGCGGCCAGGCCCTGGCTCCCGCCTTCCGGGCAGAGGCTGGTGACACGGTCTGTCTGGCCCCGGCGGCCCTGGCCCAGGTCTGATGAGCGCCTGAGGGAGCAGAAACGCCGTGGAGTGGATGGGAGGCGGGGTGCGCGGTGCAGCGGTCTTTTGGCTCCTTAGCGGGGCCAAGGGCTGGAATGAAGGAGATTCCCAGGCTGCTGCTGCAGCCACAGGAAGGGGGGCTTCGTGGGTCAAGTGTGTCCACACGGCGGGGGTTTGAAGAAGGGGTGGGTGTTGTGATGGGGGGCAGGAGCTCATGGAATTGTGGGTGCAGGGGCTAGGCCGATGGCCCTCCCAAGGCGTCTTCCACTCCAGGCGGCCACACTCAGAATGGTGGGGTCCTGGGTGTGGCGGCAGAGACCCTGGGAGGTGAGTGCCAGGTGGGGCAGCAGCTGGGATGAGACCAGGGCTGGAGGTGCCCACTTGGAAGGGGGCCTTCCTCCCCAGGCAGTGGGGGCTGCGGTGTCACCAGGGCAGGCCTAGCAGTGGCTCCACAGTAGCGGGTGACATTACACTTTATGTCTTTGTCTAGACAGGGCAGTAAACAGAGCCCTGGGGCCAGGGGTGCTGTAGGGGAGACGGGAGGGGTGGGGAGCCTGTCTCAGAGTGAGCCTCAAGTGACTTTTGGGTGGATGAGGCCGGGACCCTCTGTCTTTCCTGAGGGTGTCAGCGGGCACAGGGGTGCTGACCCACAGCCTGCTGTGGGGCTGTGATCAGCCCTGCCATGACAGCCAGTGCCAGGGGTGTGAGAGAGGCACAGGGGATTGTGGCCTTGGCGGTAGCAGAGGAGGCATCCTAAGATTGCCCCCAAGGCTTGGGGTCAGGGAGCGACTGGGGGCCCACTACTTCGTGGTGAGCAGGGAGAGCTGGCGTGGGGCTGGGGGAGTGCAGAGGGCAGGAGACACTGCCAGCGCAGTAGGGCAGCAGGGAGCCACGGTGCATACAGGGCGGAAGAGAACGGGCCACACGCCTTGTGGACGGTGGACCAGAGGCGAAACCGAGTCTGCGGACGCAGGGAGGAAAGATGCCAGGGTTGCGAGGCAGGGGCAGGGGCGCGCGGAGGGGCTTTGGGGATGGAGCCCCTGGGACCTGGATGACTCTCAGTCCTGGACCGGAGAACCTGCCCAGAGCCCTGGATCCTCGCGCCTTTGCTTCTCGCTGAGCCGAGGACGCAGGCCCGCCTCCCTTCCGGTATGGCACCGTGAGCGAGGCTGACCGAGCGGGAACGGCCGCGGGACGGGATCCCGGGCGAGCGGCGCGAGCCGCTGGAGCCGGAGGGACAAACCCTCGGAGCGCTGGGGCCGCGCGCGGCGGGGAGCAGCCGCTTTCGTCCCCGATCCCCCTCGGCTTCGGCGGGAACGCGGCCCGGACCTCAGGTGCGGTGGCGGCGCCCCCTGGAGGCCCGGGCCCGGCGCGCGGCCCCTCGTGCGCGCGCGTGCGGCAGAGCCCGGCCCGGGGCGCGGACGGGGCCCCGCGGGGGAAGCGCGCCGGCGGGGTGCGGTGGTGAGTGGGTAGCGGCCGCCCGCTCTGCGTGCTGACCCCGTCTGCTCTGATCTCCCCAGATTCCGAGCTCGCCGGTCCGGAGCAGCGGCGCCCTCGGGGCGGCTGGACAGGCCCCGCGCCATGCCCGAGGGCTGAGCGCCGCCGCCGCCGCCGCCGCCGCAGGGCCTCGTCCCGCCTCGCGTGGGACCGCGCGCGCCCAGGTCGGGGCCCAGGCGGCCGACCATGGTGCTGCCTCCCCCGGACCGGCGCCACGTGTGCCTGACCACGCTGGTGATCATGGGCAGCATGGCGGTCATGGACGCGTACCTGGTGGAGCAGAACCAGGGCCCGCGCAAGATCGGCGTGTGCATCATCGTGCTGGTGGGCGACGTGTGCTTCCTGCTGGTGCTGCGCTATGTGGCCGTGTGGGTGGGCGCCGAGGTGCGCACGGCCAAGCGCGGCTACGCCATGATCCTCTGGTTCCTCTACATCTTCGTGCTGGAGATCAAGCTCTACTTCATCTTCCAGAGCTACAAGGCGGCGCGGCGCGGCGCGGCCGACCCGGTGGCGCGCAAGGCGCTGACGCTGCTGCTGTCGGTGTGCGTGCCGGGCCTCTTCCTGCTGCTGGTGGCGCTCGACCGCATGGAGTACGTGCGCACCTTCCGGAAGCGCGAGGACCTGCGCGGCCGCCTCTTCTGGGTGGCGCTGGACCTGCTGGACCTGCTGGACATGCAGGCCAGCCTGTGGGAGCCGCCGCGCAGCGGGCTGCCCCTGTGGGCCGAGGGCCTCACCTTCTTCTACTGCTACATGCTGCTGCTCGTGCTGCCGTGCGTGGCGCTCAGCGAGGTCAGCATGCAGGGCGAGCACATCGCGCCGCAGAAGATGATGCTCTACCCGGTGCTCAGCCTCGCCACCGTCAACGTGGTGGCCGTGCTGGCTCGCGCCGCCAACATGGCACTGTTCCGCGACAGCCGCGTCTCCGCCATCTTCGTGGGCAAGAACGTGGTGGCGCTGGCCACCAAGGCCTGCACCTTCCTGGAGTACCGGCGCCAGGTGCGCGACTTCCCGCCGCCCGCGCTGGCGCTGGAGCTGCAGCCGCCCGCCCCGCAGCGCAACTCGGTGCCGCCGCCCCCGCCGCTGCACGGTCCCCCGGGCCGCCCCCGCGGCCCCTCGCCCACGCGCGACGCCCTGGACACGTGACCGGGGCAGCCGAATCCGAGATGCGTGGCGGCAGGCGCGCGCGGTTTGCATGGGATGGGGTGGGGTCGGGTGCGGAGAGCGCCCCTACCCGCGGGGCCCGAGGCCGCGCCTTCATCTCAGGGATCCCTCGGACCACGGACCTCGGCACCGGCTCCTCCAGCCCGCCCCAGCGTTTGGGCCAGTGTGTGCGGCCAGGGCAGGAGCGGGGAGGGTCCTGCCTTCACCCGAGGGGGATCTGGGTGGCAAGGGAGGACAGTGGGCCGAGGTCTGGTCCTTTGGTGTCCCTCGGTGGGGGCCTCTGGCTCAGCGTCTGGGACCGAGGAGGCCTCTGTCATTTTAAAGACTCGTGTTTACAGTTTTGTATGTAAGGTGGCTGTGCTCTGCCTGTTTGGTGCGTCCAGTCTCTGACAGCCGGGGAGGGGTGTGGGCAGGACGGGGTGTGTTCGAGTGATCGCGGGGTGGGGCCTGTGTCCTTCCCAGGCTTCCTCCCAGGAGCCTCTCCCCAGCCCCTGCACGGGCACCATTGCTCGGGCATTCTGACACAGACCCTCCAGCCTCCCTGTTCATGTCCCCACCCCCATCCCCGAGATGCTGGCTCTGTCCCTGCCCACTCCCCGACCCCCGGCCCAGAAGTGTCCCGCGCCCAGGTTTCCCTGGCACCCCGGAGGCTCTCCCTGGCCAGAACAGCCGGATGCCAGATGGGCCCCGGCCCCGGCTTGGCTCCCTGCGGCCTGGGTCAGGGGAGTGGCACCCAGATGCCTGGGGAGCCGGCGGCACCCGGGGCCCAGGGCTTGGTGTGCAGAGGCGCAGAGCGGCCACCTTGCCGGCTGGTCTGTCCGGAGAGCTCATGGGGCGAAGCCCATCTGCAGGGCTCTCTGCGGCTCTGCCTGGCTCCTTGCACCTGAGATGTGACTCTGGGTACCCAGAAGGCCTGGGAGGGTCTTGTAGCCTCTGGGGAGGGGCCCTTTGCCTTGGGCCTGGTGAGGCTGTGGACCAGGCTGTTTGAGGAGGCCTTGCAGACCTTTCCTGGCTTCCTGAGGTGGCCTCCGGAGGCCAGAAGTGACCGCAGCGCCGGCCAGCTGACTGTCCGCCCGTTCTTCCCTCACTCATTATCTCACAGGTCCTCACGGAGTGTCCATGCCCTGCTGGCCCTGAGCAGGCCCTGATGCTGAGCCAGGCAGACTGTCCCTGTGGACGTGGCCAGGCCACGGGGCCTGTCGGGAGGGTTCCGCGCTGGGAGGCCTTCCTCAGAGTGGGTTTGGATCTTGTGCCAGGCCTGGGTGGGACAGGCCTGGGAGGAGCTTGACGGGCTCTGAGGTGATGGGGCCTGGCGGGAGCATGGCAGGCTCTGGCTCCAAGAGTGGCAGCCCCACCAGACCTGCTCCAAGTTGGGGGTGAGGGCTGGGGTCATTGCATGGGGATCCTGGGTGGCCTTGGGGGATGGGGGTACAACCAGAAGTGGGGGCACATCTACAAAGACAGGAGCTGGCAGGGTGGACGGTCACACAGGAGTTTTGGGGGAAACCAAGAATTTTGTGTGAGGCCCCCCCACGTGGAAAGGATCCTGGGCCCGTCTTAGAAGCAGACATGGGGTTGGACCAGGCCTGGGCGTTGGTGTGGGGGGGCCTGGACTTGTGGTGGGGGTGGGGAAGGGCCTGTGGTGGGGATCGGGGCCGGCTGCGTGGAGGGGCAGGTGCCCAGCCTGGGGTGGGCGGAGACACGGTTGGGGCAGCTGGGAGGCCACGGGCAACTCTGCAGGAGGGTGTCAGGAGACCGGAGCGGGGAGTCCTCTTGAGTGAGGTCACCAGCGAGGAGCAGGGAAGGGGGCCCGGGTGCTGCGGAGTCCTGAGGAGGCGGGGTTTCGGGCGGCCAGGGGCCCGGGCCGGGAGGGCGCCCATTTCTGCCCCTCGGGCCCTCCTCCAGGCCAGGGCAGGTGCACCCCTCACAGCTCCTCCCCCAGATCTCTGCCCACAAGGACGGGGGGTCAGAGGAAAAGGCCTGGGCCGGCCTCTGCTGACTCGAGCCGTCCAGGCCAGGGAGACCCCCCCATCCCCAGGTGCTGGGGGGCTGCAGTGCCAGAGTCCAGGAGCTGCCCCGGGCCCACTGCGTGTCTCCTGTGCCCACGAGTGAGGCCCTGGGGAGCCAGGCGCCGCCTCTGAGACAGGCCCAGCCTGG
Source organism: Moschus berezovskii (assembly GCF_049115385.1). Lineage (NCBI taxonomy): Eukaryota > Metazoa > Chordata > Mammalia > Artiodactyla > Moschidae > Moschus > Moschus berezovskii. The sequence goes on along the minus strand of NC_142480.1, from coordinate 572,742 downwards.
CCGCCTCCTGGGGGCTCGGTGTCAGCGTGCCTCTGGGGACAGAGAGTCCGCGGCCCGAGGACACATCGTCCTGCCGTGTTCCTCGTCCTGGGGCGCTGCTGACGTCTCGATGTCTCCCGGGCTGTTCAAAGACCGCAGCAGCAGTGAGCCTCACGTCATCTCAGAAGCAGCGTCCGAGCTGCAGAAGACGGGCTATGGGGAGGGGGCTCCCCTTGTGAGCCTCCCCGTGTTGCTGGGGGCGTCCCGCAGGGGCCCGGGTCCAGAACTGAGTCCGGGACAGCTGTGCCCTGAGGCTGGCCTCAGGAGCACGGTGCCTGCCTCATCGGGCCTGGGTGATGGTGGAAGATGAGGCTCCTGGCGTCAAGCCGAGGGTCTCGTCTCCTCTCCCGGTGTGAGGGGCCCCCGCGGGCCCATTCCTCCTGCAGGCGCGGAGGTTCAGCCGCGCCTCACCTGCCGCGGGGCCCAGGCAGGGTCGGCCGCCCCGCAGACGCAGCTCCTCCCTCAGGACGAAGACGCTCCGACGCCTGACGCGTCTTCTTGTTCCACAGCACGTTCGCTTTTCTGCAGGAAAACAGCTTCATGCACTAATAGTAAAAGCCCACCTTGGCAACACTGAAGCCCTTCACACTGAGTAACACCTGCTCCTCACCGCATCAGAGTCCCACGTGCAGCGACGCCCTGGAGACCCCCTGGCTGGTGGGCCTAGTCAGGACGCCGCCACCGGCCGCTGTCTGGGGCCTCTGGCTGATGGTGGGGCTGGATGCCCTGGAGTCACCGGCCTCTCGAGACTGAAGGAAGGGTGGCTTAACTGGTGGCAAAAGCCAGGTGACTGCGCGTCATCAGAGAAAGATGGAGGGGAGGACCCCCAGTCAGGCTGGGCGCTGCCTGGGGCGGGGGTAGGCAGGGCACACGGGTGCCCCAGGGGCAGGAAGAGGGGTGTGTGAGTCAGGGGTCTTCGGAGAGACAGCCAGCGGGGGGACACCGAGCCCCCCATGCGGCTGGAGGCTGAGTGGCCCCGTGACCTGCGGCCTGGGGGCCAGAGGGTGGTGGCGCCGTCCAATCTGAGTCCCGAGGTCCAGGAGCGTGGCGTCTGAGGAGAAGGAGGCAGATGACAGAAAATCACGCGTTACAGGCGGGCAAGAAGGAGATGGGCAAGCCAGGTCCGCTGAGGAAGACGCCTGCTGGGTATGCGGGTGGCCCCCCGTCACGGTGACCCTGGGCTGGCCTGTGCCTCTCCTCAGCCCTGTGGTCGGCGTGGACTCCGTTCCATTCTTCCTGGCGATGGGTCACGGAGGAAGGTGTGCTGACCTCACTGTGGACTCATCCACGTCCCCCAGCAGAGATGTGGAGCGGAGGGGACAGCGGTTAGACAACGTGGACGCTGGTGACGCTCCCACGCGAGTCTGGAGGGTTGTCCAGGCGGCTGGTCCGCCTGCCCATGGGGACACGGACACCCCTCCCATCCTGGGGCTCCTCCCTGAGGCCTGCTGCAGAGGCGCGGGTCGGGGCTGAAGACCTCAAAGGCATGTGACCCAGCCCCCCACCCCCAGGTTCTTGGCCTCCTTCACGGATAGAAATTGACCAGAGGCCAGACAGGAGATTCAGGAGAGGCTTTACTGGGGCCCCTGCTGCCGCGGGGACAGAGGACAAGTAACAGGCTCCCTCGCGCGCTCCCCGTGGTGGCGAGCTTGTCCTTTATAGGGGTGAGGGCAGGGCATGGTCTGGGGCTGGGGCAGGGGGCTCACAGGTCTGCCCGCCCTTGACGGTGCACTGTGCCGGGGTGTGTGTGGTGTGCGTATGCAGTGCACGGGGCATGTGCGGTGCTCAGGGGCATGTGCAGTGTGCATGCGCAGTGTGGGGGGGCGTCTGCAGTGTGCGTGTGTGCAGTGTGCGGGAGCGTGTGCAGTGTGCGGGAGCGTGTGCAGTGTGCGGGGGCGTCTGCAGTGTGTGTGTGCAGTGCGTGGGGCGTGTGCAGTGTGTGTGTGTGCAGTGTGTGTGTGTGCAGTGTGCGGGAGCGTGTGCAGTGTGCGGGAGCGTGTGCAGTGTGTGGGGGCGTGTGCAGTGTGCGGGAGCGTGTGCAGTGTGCGGGGGCGTCTGCAGTGCGTGGGGCGTGTGCAGTGTGTGTGTGTGCAGTGTGTGTGTGTGCAGTGTGCGGGAGCGTGTGCAGTGTGCGGGAGTGTGTGCAGTGTGTGGGGGCGTGTGCAGTGTGCGGGAGCGTGTGCAGTGTGCGGGGGCGTCTGCAGTGTGCGTGTGCAGTGCGTGGGGGCGTGTGCAGTGTGCGTGTGCAGTGCGTGGGGCGTGTGAAGTGTGTGCAGTGTGTGCGTGTGCAGTGTGTTTGTGTGCAGTGTGCGGGAGCGTGTGCAGTGTGCGGGAGCGTGTGCAGTGCGTGGGGGCGTGTGCAGTGTGCGTGTGCAGTGTGTGGGGGCGTGTGCAGTGTGTGCAGTGTGTGCGTGTGCAGTGTGCGGGAGCGTGTGCAGTGCGTGGGGGCGTGTGCAGTGTGTTTGTGTGCAGTGTGCGGGAGCGTGTGCAGTGTGCGGGAGCGTGTGCAGTGTGCGGGGGCGTCTGCAGTGTGCGTGTGCAGTGCGTGGGGGCGTGTGCAGTGTGCGTGTGCAGTGCGTGGGGCGTGTGCAGTGTGTGCAGTGTGTGCGTGTGCAGTGTGTGTGTGTGCAGTGTGCGGGAGCGTGTGCAGTGTATGGGGGCGTGTGCAGTGTGCGGGAGCGTGTGCAGTGTGCGGGAGCGTGTGCAGTGTGCGGGGGCGTCTGCAGTGTGCGTGTGCAGTGCGTGGGGCGTGTGCAGTGTGTGCAGTGTGTTTGTGTGCAGTGTGCGGGAGCGTGTGCAGTGTGCAGGAGCGTGTGCAGTGCGTGGGGGCGTGTGCAGTGTGCGTGTGCAGTGCGTGGGGCGTGTGCAGTGTGTGCAGTGTGTGCGTGTGCAGTGTGTGCGTGTGCAGTGTGCAGGAGCGTGTGCAGTGCGTGGGGGCGTGTGCAGTGTGTGTGCAGTGTGTGTGCAGTGCGCGGGGGCATGTGCCGTGCGCTGCTTTAGCCCGGGCTCTGCAAGGAGCAGTTGGGCTCTCACGCCAGCTGCTCCTGCCGCGGGTCTTTTCAGTCCCCTACAGTTCCTTTGTATTCTGTTGCTGGAGGGGACGTCTGTCCAGGTGTAAGCCCTGTAGCACCGCGTCGGGGCCGCTGGTAGCATCTCTGCGTGGTGCTCGGAAGCTGGCCCAAGACCATGCCCGGCTTAACCCCACTGTCCTGACCTCTACAAAGGGAGAGGGTGTCCGGGTGCCCAGGTGAAATTCTGCTCTGGAGGAAGGGGTCCCACACTGGGGCCGCTTATGTCTCCCAGAGAGCAGCTCCTTTCAGCTTTCCAGATTATTCAGTTTTCACCCTGACATTCTCCCCGGCAGAGTATGAGCCTCGCGGTGTCTCCACCCCTGAGGCGGGTGGGGGTGTGTCTCACCCACGTGGTGGGGCCTGGAGAGCCAGCAGCACTCGCATTTCCCGCGTTAGTCGCAAGGTTGGCATCTTCTCGCGCCCCCGTGGAACAGTCGTGGTCTTCTGTGAATGGCTTGTTTTCCACTTTTCTATACGACTGTGCTTTCCTTACTGGTCTGGAGGCACCCTGTGTAAATTCTGGTTACAGTCTTCGTGTCTTAAATGGACGCCAGGTGCAGAGAATCAGGGATCATTACCCTTGCTTCATGATACGCTCCCTTCCTGGGTCCACGCTGGGTGTGCGTGATGCACACAGTCAGTCCTTTAATTTGTTACTTAAATCGTGGCGGCACCTGCAAACCCACCATCCAAAACCAAAGCTGGAATCTCGACAGCGACTGCATTTCTCTGCGGCCCACCCACCCATCCCTGCCGTGTCCAGAGGCAGCGTCACCCTCAGTCCTGGGCGCGCCTTTCCCTTCTTTCCATTTTGTGCAGATGTATTAAACCCTGGTCGGGAAGACCCTCTGGGGGAGGGCACGGCAGCCCACTCCAGTGTTCTTGCCTGGAGAATCCCAGGGACAGAGGAGCCTGGCGGGCTATGGTCCATGGGGTTGCAAAAGAGTTGGACACGACTGAAGTGACTTAGCACACACACACACACACGTTGGATCCATGTGTATTTCTGAATTTGTATTTTGGCTTTAGTTTTTAACGTTATGGAACGCGTGTGACGCTATGCAGGGCCTCCCGTGTGGCGTTGACGGTCCAGAGCTCGCCGCCAACGCAGGAGACGCAGGAGATGCGGGTTCGATCCCTGGTCGGGAAGACCCCCGGGGGAGGGCGCGGCGCCCACTCCAGTGTTGCTGCCTGGAGAATCCCACGGACAGAGGAGCCTGGCGGGCTATGGTCAACAAGGTTGCAGAGAGTCGGATACGACCGAAGTGACTGCGTGCACAGCACGTCACCATATTTATGTATCCTTCTCTGACTGACGTTTCACTCCACATTTTACCGAGATTCATCCGTTCTGTTAACGCATTCTGCTGCCAATGAAGGCCCCTGTGTGAATACTCCACACTCTCCCATCCTTCCCCATCCACGGGTATTTGGATTTGCCAGACTTTTGCTGACATGAGCCACCCTGCTGTGACTGCTCCTGCATCGCTCATCCTGGGTTGATGTACTCAGGAGCAAAACTGTGGGGTCGCAGGCTGGGGCTGTCAACCTTTCCCAGGTGGTGCCACCAGCTTTCCAGAGGCTGTGTTGAGTGTCACCCTCAGCGCCGCCCCAGGCCCGGGGCTGCTGATGGTTTAACACCAAGATCCTTGCTCCTCGGTCTGTGGCCTTCGCTTTTTCCCTGCGCGTTTGCAGAGTTGGTCTTGGACAGTCTTGAACCCCTCCTGTGTGTCCGAGTGTGGAGCTGTGCTTCTCGCCCTCGCCTCGCTGGGTCCTGGGAGTCGGGCAGAGGCGTCAGGTGCGGGAAATCCAGCGCCACCGATTCCGAGTCTGACTCCTCTGCTGGCTTCTGGTGTGAGTGGCTTGCTGGGGCCTCGCAGGGGACGGTGTTACTTCCGTGCCCTTGTCGCCGTTGCGGTGTGATCGTCACGCTAGGTTTAGGTTCCTGTAAGTTGGAAACAGGCTCAGTCTCCCCAGGTCCTTTGTTGCTCTGTCTCTCTTTTTGATCCCTTATTTTCAGAGTCTGTGGCTGCGCTGGGCCTTCATTGCTGTGAGAGCTGCGGTGAGTGGGGGCTCCCCTCAGCTGGGGGTGCTGGCTGCTCACTGCGTGGCTTCTCCTGTTTGCAGAGCTCGGGCTCCAGGGCGCGCGGGCTTTAGTGCCCGGGCCTGGTGGCTGCTCAGCCTGTGGGATCGTCCCGGGCTGGGGACTGAGCCCACGTCCCCTGCGTCTTGGCCGCTGGACTAGCCGGGACGCCCTGTGAGTGACTCGTCTTGTCGCTTTGACCGTCTGTGCCTCAGCCTCCTCCCTGCCCGTGCACGGCGGCGCCACACGCTCTCGTCTGGTTTGTGCTGTGCGTTCCCTTCATTTCCAAACCCTCTGCTGTGGACCGTCTTCCCGCCACCCCAGCAGGTAGTATTTGGAGGAGCGGCTGTTGGGAGGTGGTGAGGGTCAGATGAGGTCATGCGGGCAACTTAACCCAGGACGTCCGGGCCCTAGGGCTCTGAGCCCTGCGTGCCTGCCCTTTAGGCCCCTTCTGTGCTGCTTGGTCGCGGCGCCTGGCTGAGGGAGCCGCTCCTCACGCTTCTGTCTGGAAGGTGGACTCTGTTGTTTACACGTTACCTGGCAACCTCCGCCTGGAAAGACCGGCTCCTCCATGGTCACCGGTGTGCGGTCTGTGCGTTGACCCTCTGCCGAGTCTCAGTTACATGTTTCTTCTTTTCTTGTAAACCCTCCCGTCTCCACCCCCAGTCCGCTAGATCAGTCACATTTCCCATCATGCGTTTTTTTTTTTAAATGGAAGCAGCCTCTTACTTATTTTTGGTTGCGCTGGGTCCTCATTGCTGGGAGAGCTTTTCTCGGGTTGCGTGTGTGGGCTTCTCTCGCTGTGGGGCTCGGGCTCTGAGGACGGGCTCAGTGGTTCGCATGGGCTTCGTTGCCTCACAGCGTGTGGGATCGCCCCATATCAGGGATCAAACCCGTGTCCCCTGCACTGGCAGGCAGATTCTTTGCCAGGGAGCCACCAGGGAGGTCCTCCATCATACTTTTTCAAAGCTAGTCTTATTGATTTATTTTTGGCCATGCTGGGTCTTTGTTGCTGCGAGGGCTTTCCTCGAGTTGCAGAGAAGGGGCTGCTCGCGTTGTGCTGCTCGCGCTTCTCCTTGCAGTGGCTTCTCTTGTTGCAGAGCGCAGGCTCTCGGGCGCATGGGCTCAGTGGTTGCAGCGCCTGGGCTCCAGAGCGCAGGCTCAGTAGTTGTGATGCACGGGCTTCTTTGCTCCCTGGCATGTGGGATCCTCCCGGACCAGGGATCAAACCCGTGTCTCCTGCATTGGCAGGTGGATCCTCATCCGCTGAACCACCCGGGAATTCTGAGTTGGTAATTAACTTTATTCTCCAGGCCCACCTGGCTTCCTAGATTCCAACAGAATAAAGTTCCACGGCTCCCGCAGGGCTGCCAGCCATCCTGGGGCCCCATCTCCTTCCTCACACCTCCTCCTGCCAGAAGCTGTGCATGGTGGTGGGTCTGAGAACCTGTGCCCGCCCGCCCGCTCCACAGTCTCTGACATGGTTCATGGAGGGTGGTGTGGACTCTGCTCGTGTGAGCCATGCCACTGCTTTTCCTTGCAGTTACACAGCTGTATTCTGTCCTAATGGACCCAGAAGGTGTTTGGGGCATCAGTTCTCTTAAGCCTTGTATGTCTGGGCACGTCTCTTCTTTCTCTCAGCGATGCTTGCTGGCAGTTAAGTCTGCCGGACCCGTGCCCCTGGCCTTCCTGTGCTAACAGGCTGGAGAAGGGCATCTCCAAGCCCCGCCCTGCTTAGTGCCAGCTCTGGCCGCGAGGATGAAGGCGGACATGGCTTCCCTGGTTCAAAAGTGACTCAGGAAGTCTGGCAGTTTCCTGACTTCACGTATCTGTACCCTGGTCCTCTGCCCTGGACATCCCAGCCTGCCGCCCCAGGGTTCTAGTCTGTGTGGCGCCGCCGTGCAGGGTGGGAGCGTGTGTGGCGCCGGCGTGCAGGGTGGGAGCGTGCTGTTTCCCCTGCTGCTGACTCGGATCTCAGCTTTTGACTCCATCACGGTCTCTTCCTGTAGATTCCAGAATTTCATCTGCTTCCATCTCCTGTGCCACCCCCAGGCCTCAGCAGCTTAGCTTGTGAGTCGTGCACCTTTGACCCTGGCTTCAGATCTCAGCTCTGGAGCTCCCAGGAGAGCAACCTGGGTGCGTGGCCTCCTCCTGTCTCCTGGCCTGTAAGCCAGAGTCCATGAGGATCAAGCCTGGTGACCCTGCAGCCCACCCAGGACTGGGACTGGTGCCTGGAAGGGGCCCAGGTGGCATTTTCTGTCTTTTTTCTTTTTTAATTTTTGGAGTGAGGTTGATTTAATGTCAGGTGTACAGACAGCAAAGTAAGGCTTCCCTGGTGGCTCAGCGGGAAAACATTTCGCCTGCAGTTCAGGAGAGGAACCTAGATGGGGGTTTGATCCCTAGGTCGGTAAGATCCCATGGAGGAGGGCATGGCAACCCACTCCAGTATTCTTGCCTGGAGAATCCCATGGACAGAGGAGCCTGGAGGGCTACAGCCCACGGGGTCACAGACTCGGACAAGATTGAGTGACCTGTGCATTCACACATGTACAGCAGAGTGAATCAGTTACAGGTATACATATATCCGCTCTTTTAAGCTGCTTTCCCCATCTAGGCCATTACATAGTATTGGGTATTTACCTGTGCCATACAGCAGGCTCTTATTAGTCACTTACTTTATATGCTGTAGTCTGTATGTGGGGTTTTGGGAAGGTATGTTTGTAAGTGCCCAGGCTCAATCCTTTATATTTCACTGGCAGTCTCGAAAAAGACTTTCAATCTTTCATTGAATTGAAAAGAAATATTGCAGCTGAAGTAATAAATACATTTTATGATGGACAGAGCAAAGCAACATAGGTGGTAACACTGACTTCAGCTGAATATAAGCAGGGAAACCCGATCTCAGCAGGAAACTTGGTTCTGCAGAGTTTAACCAGGGACACTGTTTGTGATGGTCACCGCGGACAGGAAGGGACACCCAGGGACAGAAGACACGATGGTGACGTTTGGCCTGATGAACCTTGACTCATGCATCGCGTCTACACTGCAGAATTCACGTGGGTGTGAATCTTTATCCATTTTTTATGAAATGAGGCAGAAACCAGAGGACATCAGGAATGGTTTGACGCAGCAGAGGGCGAATCCAGGACCTCCTGCCCCCTCGGGGACCTTTGCTCTTTCTGGGGGCGGCTCGGCATTGGCGCTCGCAAGGTGGGGAACAGCCAGGGATGGCTGGCAGGCTGACCGCAGGCTGTTGTAGGAAAATGCCTGTTCCTCACCCAAGGGGTTGCACGCAGACCTGGGCGTGGGCCGTGGCCTGCAGGGGACATCCGGGAGGGCTTCTCCAGCGGCATGGCACTGGGACTCAGCCATGAGCAAGGATGGCGCAGAGGAGAGGGGGACACCCACAGACACTGCTGCTGGAGAGGCCACCGGGCCGGGCGGCCAGGACGTGCAGCAGCGCAGTGGCCACCAGGGGCGTGGGGGCCCAGGCCTGCTGGCCCGCCCAGCGGCCCGTCAAGCTTACAGGCGGACGGACCCCTCGCTCTGCAGGAGCGCAGCATGGCTTCACTTCGCACTGAGGAGCGTCCTAGGGATTCGAGCATGAGAGCCCAGCGTGGAGGTGCTCTGGAGGAGCACGTTTCAACCTCAGAGTTCCTGGATATCGCGGGGTCAGGTCCCTGCGATTTGGGGCGTGAAACAAGTCGCTTGCTGAACCCAGTTTCTGACAAATAGGTCTGAAAAGGGACCAGCTTTGGGGCTGATCTGGACGATCACAGTTTTAAGTTTAATGTGTCAGGACAGCTGACACCTGCCGCATACACACCTGACAACGCAGGTGCCTGGGAACAGCCCCCCGGGTGTCTGGCTCCCCGTGTGCCCCTTCCCTCGAGGCTGTTCCAAGGACCTCAGAGCTTACTTGTACTGCAAGGACGTGGGCCCAGGGTGCACACCCTCACTGGGCTCCAGGCTGAACCTCGATTCCCCGCTCCAGGTGGTGCTGGCCACGCCCGCTGCCCCCTGCCTCTGCTCCTGCCCCCCGGGGCCCAGGTCTGGGCAGAGCCTCCTGCAGGCCCAGTGTGTGCGATGCTGCCGGTGGCCGCACGGAGCAAGCAGAGACCAACATATTGTTATTCAGTTGCTCAGTCGTGTCCGACTCTTTGCAACCCCACGGACTGCTGCACACCAGGCCTCCCTGTCCATCACCAACTCCTGGAGCTTATTCAAACTCATGTCCATTGAGTCGGTGATGCCATCCAACCATCTCATCCTCTGTCGTCCCCTTCTCCTCCTGCCCTCAATCTTTCCCAGCATCAGGGTCTTTTCCAGAGTTAGCTCTGCATCAGGTGGTCAGAGTATTGGCGCTTCAGCTTCAGCATCAGTCCTTCCAATGAATATTCAGGGTTGATTTCCTTTAAGATTGACTGGTTTGTCCAAGGGACTTTCAGTCCTTGCAGTCCAAGGGACTTTCAAGAGTCTTTTCCAACACCATAGTTCAAAAATATCAGTTCTTTGGTGCTCAGCCATTGAAATAAAAAGACGCTTGCTCCTAGAAAGAAAAGCTATGACAGATCTAGACAGCATATTAAAAAGCAGAGACAGAACTTTGCCGACAAAGGTCTGTATAGTCAAAGCCATTGTTTTTTCCAGTAGTCATGTATGGATGTGAGAGTTGGACCATAAAGCAGGCTGAGCACCAAAGAATTGATGCTTTTGAACTGTGGTGCTGGAAAAGACTCTTGAGAGTCCCTTCGACAGCAGGGAGCTCAAACCAGTCAATCCTAAAGGAAATCAACCCTGAATATTCACTGGAAGGACTGATGCTGAAGTTGAAACTCCAATCCTTTGTCTACCTGATGCAAAGAGCTGACTCACTGGAAAAAACCCTGATGCTGGGAAAGACTGAAGGCAGGAGGAGAAGGGGATGGCAGAGGATGAGATGGTTGGATGGCATCACTGACTTGATGGGCGTGAGTGTCAGCAAGTTCCGGGAGATGGTGAAGGACAGGGAGGCCTGTGTGCTGCCGTCCATGGTGCTGCAATGAGTTGGACACGACTGAGCTACTGAACGACAACAACAGCCTTCTTTCTGGTCCAACTGTCACATCCATACATGACTACTGTAAAAACCATAGGTTTGACTAGACGGACCTTTGTCAACAAAGTGATGTCTCTGTTTTTTGATACACTGTTTAGATTTGTGATAGCTTTTCTTCCAAGGAGCAAACATCTTTTAATTTCATGGCTGCAGTCACTGTCTGCAGGAGCCCAAGAAAATAAAGTCTGTCACTGTTTCAACTTTTCCTCTATCTATTTGCCATAAGTGATGTGGACGGATGCCCTGGTCTCCAGGGGCCCCAGGGTCTGGGCAGAGCCTCCTGCTGGTCCAGTGCGTGCGATGCTGGTGGTGGCCACACAGTGGCAGTAGAGCCCAGCATATTTAGGGGCCCAATCCCTGACGATTATGCAGTGCAAGTGAGAAATAGATTTAAGGGACTAGATCTGATAGACAAAGTGCCTGATGGACTATGGACGGAGGTTCGTGACATTGTACAGGAGACAGGAATCAGGACCATCCTCAAGAAAAAGAAATGCAAAAAGGCAAAATGGCTGCCTGAGGAGGCCTTACAAATAGCTGTGAAGAGAAGTGAAAGCAAAGGAGAAAAGGGAAGATATAAGCATCTGAACGTAGAGTTCCAAAGAACAGCAAGGAGAGATAAGGAAGCTAGTGGAGGTGATGGAATTCCAGTTGAGCTATTTCAAATCTTAAAAAATGATGCTGTGAAAGTGCTGCACTCAATATGTCAGCAAATTTGGAAAACTCAGCAGTGGCCACAGGAAAAGGTCAGTCTTCATTCCAATCCCAAAGAAAGGCAATCCCAAAGAATGCTCAAATTACCGCACAATTGCACTCATCTCACATGCTAGTAAAGTCATGCTCAAAATTCTCCAAGACAGGCTTCAGCAATACGTGAACCGTGAACTTCCAGGTGTTCAAGCTGGTTTTAGAAAAGGCAGAGGCACCAGAGATCAAATTGCCAACATCTGCTGAATCATCAAAAAAGCAAGTGAGTTCAGAAAAACATCTATTGCTGCTTCATTGACTATGCCAAAACCTTTGACTGTGTGGATCACAATAAACTGTGGAAAATTCATAAAGAGATGGGAATACCAGACTACCTGACCTGCCTCTTGAGAAACTTATATGCAGGTCAGGAAGCAACAGTTAGAACTGGACATGGAACAACAGACTGGTTCCAAATAGGGAAAGAGTACGTCAAGGCTGTATATTGTCATCCTGCTTATTTAATTCATATGCAGAGTACATCATGAGGAATGCTAGGCTGGAAGAAGCACAAGCTGGAATCAAGATTGCCGGGAAAAATATCAATAACCTCATTGGAAGGACTGATGCTAAAGCTGAAACTCCAATACTTGGCCACCTCATGCGACGAGTTGACTCACTGGAAAAGACTCTGATGCTGGGAAGGATTGGGGGCGGGAGGAGAAGGGGACAACAGAGAATGAGATGGCTGGATGGCATCACCAACTCGATGGACATGAGTTTGAGTGAACTCTGGGCGTTGGTGATGGACAGGGAGGTCTGGCTGCTGTGATTCATGGGGTCGCAAAGAGTCGGACATGACTGAGCGACTGAACTGAACTGAACAGATGCAGATGACACCACCCTTATGGTAGAAAGTGAAGAAGAACTAAAGAGCCTCTTGATGAAAGTGAAAGAGGAGAGTGAAAAGGTTGGCTTAAAGCTCAACATTCAGAAAACTAAGATCACGGCATCTGGTCCCATCACTTCATGGGAAATAGATGGGGAAACAATGGCTGACTTTATTTTTTGGGGCTCCAAAATCATTGCAAATGGTGAATGCAGCCATGAAATTAAAAGACTCTTACTCCTTGGAAGGAAAGTTATGACCAACCTAGATAGCATATTAAAAAGCAGAGACATTACTTTGCCAACAAAGGTCCATTTAAAGGCTATGGTTTTTCCCGTGGTCATGTATGGATGTGAGAGTTGGACTATGAAGAAAGCTGATCGCCGAAGAATTGATGCTTTTGAATTGTGGTGCTGGAGAAGACTCTTGAGAGTCCCTTGGACTGCAAGGAGATCCAACCAGTCCATTCTAAAGGAGATCGATCCTGGGTGTTCATTGGAAGGACTGATGCTAAAGCTGAAACTCCAATACTTTGGCCACCTGATGCGAAGAGTTGACTCATTTGAAAAGACCCTGATGCTGGGAAAGATTGAGAGCAGGAGGAGAAGGGGACGACAGAGGATGAGATGGTTGGATGGCATCACCGACTCAATGGACATGAGTTTGAGTAAACTCCATGAATTGGTGATGGACAGGGAGGCCTGGCGTGCTGCAGTTCATGGGGTCACAAAGAATCAGACACGACTGAGCGACTGAACAATAACAGCCTTCTTTATGGTCCAGTTCTCACATCCATACATGACTACTGTAAAAACCATAGGTTTGACTAGACGTACCTTTGTCGGCAAAGCGATGTCTCTGTTTTTTAATCCGCTGTCTAGGTTTGTCACAGCTTTTCTTCCAAGGAGCAGGTGTCTTTTAATTTCATGGCTGCAGTCACAGTCCGCAGGAGCTCAAGAAAATAAAGTCTGTCGCTGTTTCTACTTCTTCCGCTTCTATTTGCCATGAAGTGATGGGACCGGATGCCCTGATTTCCTGGTGGTGCAGGCCATGCTTTCTGCCCATGGGCCCCCGGTCTCGTGCTGGCCCAGTGCATGCAGTGCTGCCGGTGGTCACACGGTGGCAGCAGAGAGCCCAATACACTCAGCGGCCCAATGTCCTCACCCGGCTTCCCGGGCACCAACGCCGGGCGTGGCCAGAGGGGCGCTGCGGCCACCCCAGGCTCCCCTGAGCCTGGCCCTAGGTCCCGCGGGCCCCGGCCCCAGGCTCAGCCTGGACCCCGGCCCCTGCCGGGCTGAGCTCACTGGCAGTACTCGGTCACCCCAGGGCCGTGGGTCATCGGGGGCTGCGCTGGCTGCACCCGTACCGAGTGACCACTGAGGGCAGCGTGTGGAGAATTCGGGGCGCTGGCCCCACAGTGAGACTGGTGCTGGGGAGCAGGGCGAGGATCCCCCTCCCTGTCGCCGGTCCCGGCATCTTCGGGTGGGCGTCCCTGTGTGGCCGGAGGGGTTGCCTGGCCCCTGCCTGGGAGGGAGCCTGAGCCTGATGGGGTGAGTGGGCCTCCTGGGAGGGTCTGGTGGTGCCGTTTGAGGGAAGCTGCCGCGTGGAAGACTCAGGTTGGAGCAGAGGGGCTGGGGGGCCCCAGAGCCTTCTCTGGCTCTCACACCCGCACACACACACGTGGTGGGTCTGTCCCAAGAGAGCCAACAATTGGAGGGGAAACCTTGCCCCTGGTCCTAGAGTGCTGGCGGCGAGTGATGCCTGCAGTGCTGAGAAGGCTGCTCGACCTGATGCGCAGGCTGGCTTTGCACCGTCCCCAGGGAGAGTCTCGCTGAGGCCTGGGACGTGTGCTGGCTCTTGGGCTGCATCACAAACAGCCCAGCCTGTGTCCGACTGACTGTCCGTCCAGGCGTGTGGTCAGGGGTTCAGGCTCAGCTGACATTCTTGGCTCCTTAGGGCACTGAAGGGTCACTTGAACATGATTGCTGCCGGCTGGGCTGTTCCCAAACCTCGGCCATATATTGGGGTTCCCTCACTCCAGTGATTCAGACTGTAAATAATCTGTCTGCAGTGCAGGAGACCTGGGTTCGATTCCTGGGTGGGGAAGATCCCCTGGAGAAGGGAGTAGCAACCCACTCCAGTGTTCTTGCCTGGAAAACTCCATAGACAGAGAAGCCTGGCAGGCTACAGCCCAGGGGGTTGCAAAGGTCCCACACAACCTAGTGACTAACACTCTCACTTTCAACTCGAATGGTCCCTCCAGTCGGGGGTTGGAAGTCTCACACAGGGGCTCGGACCTTCCACTGTCCCTCTTTATTATGTCTCTTTAAAGATTTATTTTTCTCTAAGTGGCATTAGTTTCTTTTTGTACCTTGTTTTATGTCCCTGGATATGTTCTGGTGTCTCCTGGTTTAAGTCTATGGGGACTTGAATAGAATTTGTATCCTGCTGTTGTGTGAAAATTCTATACATCTTAATTAAGTTAAATTAGTTCACAACGCTTTTCATGTCTACTATATCCTTCTACTTTTCTGTCTATTCATTCTAGTAAGTTTTGAGAGTTTGGTATTGAAACTCCAACTAAAAATCTTACTTTATTTACTTAAAGAATAACTGTAATATATAGTGGGACCATAGGCAACTTTGTTCTGTATTTTCCAAGTCTTATGTAGATGTGTTATCATACTTTCATAATTTAAAAAATAGAAAAGAAATAATATTGTTTCTTGTGTTCAATGTATTTCTACTGCTGTATGCCTTACAGCATGTGTGCGTGCTAAGTCGCTCCAGTCGTGTCTGACTGTTTGTGACCCCATGGACTGTAGCCCGCCAGGTTCCTCTGTCCACACGATTCTCCAGGCAAGAATACTGGGGTGGGTTGCCATGACCTCCTCCAGGAGTTCTTCCAGACCCAGCCATCGAACCCAGGTCTCCTGCGGCCACGGCGCTGCAGCCTGATTCTTTACTGCTGAGCCACCGGGGAAGACGCCAGCCCATAGCATGCTCACCACCAGAAATTTAGCTTCTGTCTGTCGCTGCAGAGTTGGTCCCTTTACTCGTCTTGCCCTTCCCATGCCCTCATCCCCTCCCCACAACCTCTGCTCTGGCCATTGACCCAACGGGTCTTCATAGCACGCGGTTCAGTCTCCGCATATTGGTTATTTTTCCAGCTTTCTTCTTGTAGTTGATTTCTAATTTCATGCTATTGTGATTGGAAAAGATGCTTGATAAGATTTCAACCTTCTTAAATTTACTGAGACTTGTTCTGCGTCCCAAGACACAATCTAGCCTCAAGGAAGTACTGTGTGTGCTTGGGAAGAGCGTGCGTTCTGCTGCATTTGGATGGGGGGCTCTGTACAGGTCTGTCCAGTCCATCTGGTCCAGCATTTCAGTAAAGCCACGGTCTCCTTGTTGACTTTCTGATCTGCCTACTGACGTAAGCGAGCTGTGAGAGTCCCAACAGTTACTGCAGTGCTGCCAGTTCCCCCCTTTTGGTCTACTAATAATCGCTTTATATATTCTGACGCTTCTATATTAGGGTCTTTCTGGCGGTGTGTGGGATCTGCCCAGACCAGGGGCTGAAACTGCCTCCCCTGCCTTGCAAGGCAGATTCTTAACCACTGGGCCACTAGGGAAGTCCCAACTGTTATGTTTCTTGATGAACTGTCCCCTTTATCATCATATACAGTCCATCTTTGTCCCTTGTTACTGTTTTGGCTTGAAGTCTCTTGTCTGATATGTGTAGCTACACGCAGTTTCTTTTGGCTGTGCTCGAGGTTTCATGTTCCATCCCTTCCTGCTGAGCCTGTTTGTCTGCAGAGGTGAGATGAGTCTCCAGAGGCAGTATATAGTTGGGTTTTGTTTTTTAATCCATCCGGGCACTCTGTGTCATTTCATTAGTGAATTCAATCCATTCATATTTAGGGTGATCATTGGTAAGTGAGGGCTGAGGACTGCTATTTTCCTTTTGTTTTATGGTTGGGCAATCTCTCCACTGGGGCTTTCCTGGTGGCTCAGTGGTAAAGAACCTGCCTGCCAATGCAGAAGACATAAGAGACGTGGGTTCGATCCCTGGGTCAGGAAGATCTCCTGGAAGAGGGCACGGCAACCCACTCCAGTATTCTTGCCTAGAGAATCCCACGGACAGGCAGGCTGCAGTCCAGAGGGTCGCAGAGTCAGACACGACAGAAAGAAACTTAGAACGATCTCTCCACTGCTTCTTTTCCTTGTGTTCCCTCTACCATTTAGGTTTGGGGTTGTCTAGGATTTTTCTCATTTTCTTTTTTTAATGTTGCTTGCCTCTGCTCTCAATGTATGTCTTGCGGCCACCATGAGGTTTGTATAAAGCGTCTCATGGATGACACAGTCCTTGCTCTGCAGACAGCATCTGTTTTCACTTGTTGAACAGGGTCCACCCTCTTCCCCATGTATGTTTGGTGTCTCAAAGTACTGTTGTTTATATGATGAGTTTGGTACAAAGTTGAAGTGGCAGCAGTTATTTTTCGGCTTTCCCCTTTATCCCTTATGCTATGATAAAATGCTTAAGAGCCTATATTATCGAACAGCCGCACATTTCTGACTCTATTCACTGCTTCACTCAGCTTTGTGCACTCGTGCCTTTCTGTTCCTGGTCAGAGATCTCCTCCCAGCAGCTCTTGTGAGGCAGGTCTAGTGGTGACTGGCTGTCTCAGCTTTTGTCTGTCTGCAGAAGGCTTTATTTCTCCTCCGTATCTGAATGATACCTTTGCTGGATAGAGGGACCTTTCGGTCTCTTGAGGATGCCATTCTATTCTCTCCTGGCCAATAGGGTTTCTGCAGATGAATCTGCTGGTAGCCTAAGGGGGTTCCTTTGTAGGTGACCATCTTTTTTTCTGGCGTCTTTAAAATTCTTTGTCATTGGCTTTTGACAGTTTTGATATAAGGTGCTTGGAAGGTCTTTTTGCGTCGAGGTAATCGGGTGTTCTCTCAGCTTCATGGACGTGTGCACCCGGTTTCTTCCCAGGTTTGGGAAGTTCTCAGCTGTCAATTCTTTCTTTTTTGGCTGCACCGAGTGCCTTGCAGGCTCTTAGTTCCTGGACCAGGATCAAACCTGGGCTTGGGGTAGTGAAAGTGCCAAGAGTTAGCCACTGGACTGCCAGGGCACGCCCAGCTATGATTTCCTTAAGTAAACACTCTGTCCCTTCCCTCCTGCTTTCCCCTGTGGGATTCCCTCACCCTCACTTTGCTCTTCCTAAGAGTCAACTGGAACTCATGGGATTTCTTCATTTTTGGATCATAATTCTTTTTCCTCTTCTACTGTGTCGTTTTTCGGCTCCTACCTTTGAGCTCACTAACCCTCCTTTCCGAGTAGCCCGCCCCATTTCAAACGCTTTCTAATGCGCCTCTCGTCTCCTTCACTGAATTTTCAGCTCCAGCACTGCTGTTTGGTTAGGGTTACACTGAGGCTCTAATCTTTCTGGTAAGTTATTTCTTGTGTTCATTAAATTTATTTCTGAGCTCACTGAAGTGACCCTCTGAGTTTCCTGTGGCTTGTTGAGTCTCCGTGACAGCTATGTGACTTGTCCGTCAGTGAACTCTCCATACTCCGTGGCTTTAAGCTTGGTTTCTGGAGAATCGGCTTTTCTTCGTGGGACAGTGTCCCGGCTTCCTCCCGGTACTGGGAGGGGAATGGGGGTTCCTGGCTGGCACCTTCCAAGTGGTGTGAAAGGCGCTCAGTCGTGTCCGACTCTTTGCGACCCCATGGACTGTTCAGTCCACGGAATTCTCCAGGCCGGAAGACTGGAGTGGTAGCCGTTCCCTTCTCCAGGGGATCTTCCGGACCCAGGGATCGAAGCCGGGTCTTCAGCTCTGCGTGCTGACTCTGCCGCCCCCTCCCCCGCCCCCAGGAAGCCCCGGCGCTTTGGCTCAGAGCTCTCCCTTCCGCCCGGCAGGTCTCCGGCCTCGGCGCCCGCGGGCTCGGTCTCGCTCCGGAGGCCGCCGCCGCCGCGTCTGTCGGGGGGTCGCCGGAACCCCGTCTTTGCCCTTTGTGCCTTCGCGGTCGTGGGCGCCCCGCTGCTGCCAGCGTTTGCGGCGTCAGCACCTGGGGCCCGGGGAGGCGGACGCGAGGTCCCGGCTCTGCAGCGGGGCGGCCGCGGGGCGGGGCGGGTCCCGGGCCGCGGGGCCGCCCGCCGCTCCGGCTCCGCCTCCCTGCTGCCCGGCTCGCAGCGTCCCGCCCGCCTGGACGCGCAGCGCGCGGGGCCTCTCCGGCGCCCCCGGGCTTCGGGCAGCTCGGGGGCTTTTGCTGGTCGCGGACTGAAGGGACCCAGGCCGCTCTCGCTGCCCCTTGCTGCTGACCGCCCCCGCCCCGGACGGCCAGGCCGGCCCAGCGGCCTTCGGCTGTGCTCCGTGACGGACGGTAGGCATGGCCAGCCCGGTCCCTGCGAAGGGCAGGACTCCCCACTCCCGCCCCCGGGCCGCCTGGGCCCCTCCGCAAAGCGGTCCGTCCATACGGCCCAAAATCCCAGCTGCAGGGCCGGACCCCAGGACGACGCAGCTCGTCCGTCCACAGGGAGAGCCTGCCGATCGTACAGAAACCGCAGGGGCGTCAGGCGGAACCGTGCTCCCCCGGCCCTCGATATGTACTTATCGCTGTTCCTGGGACCGCTCGGTGGGTGGAGCTAGGGCTACACATGTGTGAACACAGGCACTCTCACACACACACCACACGTGCTCATGTCCAAGTCTGTGGCTCTTCCCGGAGACCCCCACTCTAGAGCCGAGGGCTGGCTGGGCGCGGCCACCAGGGGCGCTGTCCGTGTGAAATCACGTCGTGCAGTTTTGCACAAGAGATTCGGGGTGTGCGAGTGAAGAGAGCACGCTCCTAGCCGCAGGCCAGCTCGAGAGAGAGCACAGCGGGGCTCCAGTCCCTCCATGAAGCAGCGACCGGAGAGTGGCGGCTCCCTACCCGCCCTCTGCGCTCAGGGTCTATAAAGACAGGCGGGTCCAGGAGGAAGCCCCCTGCGCGGGGTGTGGGGGTGTTACCCTCCACTTGGGTGAGGGGAAGCATCTCTGTAGTTGTGGGGTTCTTCTTCAGGGAGAGCTGTCTCTTCCCCCCCCATTTTAATTTTTTCATTCAATGCTTTACTTTGTTTGAATCCATTATGTCAGTGTGGACTCAGGGCATTTATTGTACACTGTGAGAGTCTAGAAGAATACCCAGACGGTGGTCCGTGTGCCAGGAGGGGCTGCCCTGGGACCCCTCGGTCTATTGCATTAGACCTCACAGTTCAGTTCAGTTCAGTCGCTCAGTTGTGTCCCACCCTTTGCAGCCCCATGGACTGCAGCACGCCAGGCCTCCCTGTCCATCACCAACTCCTGGAGCCTGCCCAAACTCATGTCCATTGAGTCAGTGATGCCATCCAACCATCTCATCCTCTGTCGTCCCCTTCTCCTCCCACCTTCAATCTTTACCAGCATCAGGGTCTTTTCAAATGAGTCAGTTCTTCACATCAGGTGGCCAAAGAATTGGAGTTTCAGCTTCAGCACGAGTCCTTCCAATGAGTATTCAGGACTGATTTCCTTTAGCATTGACTGGTTGGATCTCCTTGCTGTCCAAGGGACTTTCAAGAGTCTTCTCCAACACCACAGACCCAAAGCATCAATTCTTCGGTGCTCAGCTTTCTTTATGGTCCAACTCTCACATCCATGCATGACTATTAGAAAAACCATAGCTTTGCCTATACAGATCTTTTCTGGCAAAGTAATGTCTCTGCTTTTTAATATGCTGTCTAGGTTGGTCTTAGCTTTTCTTCCAAGGAGCAAACGATTAGACCTCACAGTGTAATCACCGTTGTGTCCACATGTGCATGTGATGACTCAGGACGGCCACCAGGGGGCCCTCGCGTCTCGCCCTGGGGTCTGCAGGAACAGGACGGGGTGTAGGAGCCGCGTCCAGACAGGTGAACCAGCCAGTGTGACCTGAGCCCTGGAGCCCTGCACAGCAGCCATGCTCAGCCTTCCCTGCCTGGCGTGTCTGGCCATCTGCTTCTAAAATCTTCCGTTTTCTTTTTTTAAGCAATGTATTTATTTTAATTGGAGGATAATTGCTTTACAATATGGTGATGGTGTTTGCTGTCCATTGATATGAATCGGCCACAGGCGAACCTGCATCCCCTACCTCCTGAGCTCCTCGCTCCCCCCACACCCCTCCAGATTGTCACAGGGCAACCTGCTTTGTTCTCCTCAATGTGTCAGGAATTGCATTTTGTTTTTATTTGATGTTATGGAGGGAACTGTGTCTACCTAAATTCAGATGTTGCAGCCCTAACCTCCAAGAGCTCAAATTTTTGCTGAACTTGGAGATGGTAATCGAGTTGAGATGCAGTCCCTTGGGTGACCCCCACCCAGTCTGGCTGGTGTTCTAAGAGGAGGACATGAGGACACAGACAGGCCTGGGGGTGCCTGGGAGAGGACGTGTCTGCACGCCATGGCCTCGGGAGGAGCCCAGTGAGGACGTGTCTGCACGCCACGGCCTCGGGAGGAGCCCAGTGAGGACGTGTCTGCACGCCACGGCCTCGGGAGGAGCCCAGTGAGGACGTGTCTGCACGCCACGGCCTCGGGAGGAGCCCAGTGAGGACGTGTCTACATGCCATGGCCTCAGGAGGACCCCAATGCCGCACCTTGGTCTCAGCCCTCTGGCCTCCAGGACTGGGAGATGCAGTCTGCTTTCTGCTGCCTGGAGTCTGGTGCTGATCACCACAGCCCAAGCGGGCCCGAACCCTGTCCTGCTGGGGTCTGCTGGGGTCTCGAGTGTGCCGAGCCCCATCTCTCTTCTCCTTTGGGCCGCTCTGGGCCCTGGCCTCTGGCACCCCCACTTCCTTGGGTGATGGGTCCCTTGGAGCGGCCTGTCTGCTGCAGTGTCTGGGGCACCTGCTGTTGCTGCCCAGCATCCTCGTGCTCGGGGTCTTCACGCTGCCTTTTGAGCTCAGTCGCTTCAGTTGTGTCTGACTTTGTGACCCCACGGACTGTAGCCCGCCAGGCTCCCCTGTCTGTGGGATTCTCCAGGCAAGAACACTGGAGTGGGTTGCCATGCCCTCCTCCAGTGGATCTTCCCGACCCAGGGATGGAACCTGCATCTCCTGTGACTCCTGCGTGGCAGGCGGGTTCTTTACCCACCGGGGAAACCCCCCTGCTGTCTTACTTCTCCTCCAACATGAATCCTCGCTCTGGCTGGGCCCTGTGTGCTGTCTGTTTTGACTTCCCTGTCAAACCTTTTTCAGTTCTAGGAGATCTTTTCAAATCTCTTGGTTCATCGCAAACTTTATCTTATTTTGTCATGTGCTCGAGTGCATTATCTTTAGAAACCACCTTAGGCGCTTCCGCTGAGTGTTCTGTGTCTGATGGTTCTGATAACCGGCTTTTCCTCTCCCTGGGGTCTGACTCTGCGGTTCCTCATTTCACAGGAAATGACAGTTGGCTTCTTGCTTTTCTTCCTTGAGATTTTCGTAGTGGGCTTCTGTCCTCAGATCTCTGTCACGAGCATTCTTTGAGGCTGAAGGCTGAGTGCCCCAGGCACTCAGGGAGTGAGGCTTGTGTCTGCCAGGGCAGTGCTCCCCTCAGCCACCCACCTCTCACCAGCCATCACAGTGTCCATTCAGAATCCCCCCCGCCCTGATACAGACGGGGGCCCACCCAGGTCCCAGGCTTGGTCCTGCCCTGTCGCAGATGGGCTCGGGGCCTGGGTCTGGGTGACAGTCCCTGGCATGCTGCTGGGTGGGCGCTGCCCATGGTCCATGCAGGAGAGCTGGGGAGTCTGCATGTCTGTGATGGACCTGCTCACTCAGAACCGAGTACTGGCCCGGCCCCAAGAGCAACTCTGAGCCCCGGCCCCGGTGCAGCTCCAGGGGGACCCCTGTGCCCCTGACTCAGTCCCAGACTGCCCACATGGTGCCCACAGAGCCCCTGCTCAGAGCCCCAGGGCTGTGCAGAGGGCTCTGATGCCCCAGGTTTGGCAGAGTGGCAAAGGTGCAGAATGGCCCCCAGGGGGCACTGAGCCTCGCTTCGGGGACACCCGGCGTGACCACCTGCCCGGAACCTGCTGCAGGATGGGACCGGCTGCAGGTGGGGCTTGGATGTCACCCCATGGGCACACGGGTAGCATCCCCGCAAACTGCAGTGACAAATACAGCAGCCTCTGGCGGACCAGGGAGCAGAGTGCGAGCCTTGGGCCGTGCCCTCGGCCCTGGGCTGGACCTGTAGCCCTCAGGACAGCTGACACACCTGCCGAGTACACACCTGACCATGCAGGTGCCGGGGCACAGGCCCCCGGGTGTGTCTGGCTCCCCGTGTGCCCCTTCCCTTGAGCCTGTTCCAAGGACCCCAGAGCTTACTTGCACTGCAAGGACGGGGGCCCAGGGTGCACACCCTCCCTGGGCGCCAGGCTGGGCGTGGTGCTGGCCATGCCCGCTGACCCCGCCTTTGCTCCTGCCCGCCAGGTCCGGGCAGAGCCTTCTGCGGGCCCAGTGCGTGCGATGCTGCCGGTGGCCGCACGGGGGCAGCAGAGTCCAGCGTGTTCGGGGCTGGGGGTCCGGCTCCTGGGGCTGCTTCTGCACGGAGACCCGGCGTGGCCAGAGGGCGCGCCGGCGCTGCGGCCACCCCAGGCTCCCCCGAGCCTGGCCCTAGGTCCCGTGGACCCCGGCCCCAGGCTCAGCCTGGACCCCGGCCCCTGCCGGGCTGAGCTCACTGGCAGTACTCGGTCACCCCACGGCCCTGGGTCATCGGGGGCTGCGCTGGCTGCACCCGTACCGAGTGACCACTGGGGGCAGCGTTTGGAGAATTCAGGGGCGCTGGCCCCACAGTGAGACTGGTGCTGGGGAGCAGGAGGGGGGACACTTGTCATGGTCGGCGGTCTTGACACCTCCGGGTGGGGGTCCCCTTGTGGCAGGAGTTAGGTCCCTGCTTGGGGATAGAGGCTGGGCCAGTGGTGGGTGCTTGGGCCTTTGGGGGGTCTGGTGGTGCCGGGTTTCGGGGAGCGTGGCTGCTGCCCTGAAGGACCCACGCTGTAGGTGAAGGGACTGGGGGACCCCGGATCGTTTCTCAAGCTTTCACAAGTGCGCACATGTGGGCCATGGCCTTGGTCTGTGTGTGTCGTCCACCCGAAGCCCTGCCCTGCACGAGGCACCCCAGTTCTATGCACCTCAGAGCCCCCAGCCTCTCCACGGGTCACAGCCTGATGGGGAGAGACAGCATTTGGGTTTTGTCTGTTGGCTGCCTGTCCTCCCTGGACTGGCCACTGCAGAGGGAAGGGTCCTGTAACTCGGGAGGTGAAACAGCAAAGGGCAGAGCCACGGTGGGGTCGTTTCCACCAGCAGAACAGACCCACTCCCTGTGTGCCTGTGTGGGTGGTGAGGAGCACTAAAACACCGGACTCGAGAAACCTAACGTTCCCGCTTTTCTAAAGTAAGACGAGCTGGCCAGAAGAAGAGGGCAGGGCTGGCCAGGTTCACCCTGAGAGCAACGGGGCTGTGGTTAGCCATGGGTTCTAGAACAATCCCCGGGGTACAGATGCTGCGAGGATCAGCACGGGGCCATCTGAAAGGTGCCCAGCCCAGCAGCTGGGGGACTCAGATTCAGGGCCTGTGGGGACAGGCCCAGGTCAGCTGGACCATGACCCTGGTGCTCAGCCTCACGGGGCTGGCGGCCAGCTTCCCGCGTGTGTGGCTGTGAAGCATGTGGGTGAACGAGTCCAGGTCCAGACTCACGCGCGCGCACACCGTCCCCTGGCTGTGGCGCGGGCCGGGGTCTGTGGGGCTCTAGGTGGGTGGGAGGCCCCAAATCCGTGTCTGGACCCAGGTCCAGCTCAGTCCCGACAAAGTGTGACCAGTCTGAGTGGGTGTCACTGTGCAGAGTTGCTGAGGCTCCAGTGCCGGGGGCGATGCCTGGGGCAGGCCTGGCTTCTTCGGGCTGAGCAGGGTTCTCACTTGGGCGCCCCAGGAACCCACACTGGACTCCTTCACCTGTGGGCAAAGTGACTGGCATGCCTACTAAGTCTGTGAGCCTGTGTGAGCCTTTGTGCCCCTGTGAGTCTGAGCGCCTGTGTGAGTCTGTGTGTCTGTGTGAGCCTTTGTGCGTATGTGAGCCTGTGTGTCTCTGTGAGTGTGTGATCCTGTGTGAGTCAGTGTATCTGTGTGAGTCTGTGTGCCTGTGTGAGCCTTTGTGCCTGTGTGAGACTGGGTGATCTTGTGTGAGACTGTGTGATCCTGTGTGAGTCTGTGTGTCTGTGTGAGTCTGTGTGCCTGTGTGAGTCTGTGGGCCTGTGTGAGCCTTTGTGTCTGTGTGAGACTGGGTGATCTTGTGTGAGTCTGTGTGATCCTGTGTTAGTCTGTGTGTCTGTGTGAGTCTGTGGGCCTGTGTGAGTCTGTGTATCTGTGTGAGCCTTTGTACCTAGGTGACACTGTGTGATCCTGTGTGAATCAGTGTAGCTGTCAGCCTGTGGGCCTGTGTGAGTCAGTGTATCTGTGTGGTCCTTTGTGCCGGTGTAAGTCTGTAGGCCTGTGTGAGCCTTTGTACCTAGGTGAGACTGTGTGATCCTGTGTGAGTCTGTGTGCCTATGTGAGCTTGTGTGCCTGTGTGAGTCTGTGTGCCTGTGTGAGTCTGTGGGCCTGTGTGAGCATTTGTGCCTTTGTGAGCCTGTGTGCCTGTGTGAATCTGTGGGCCTGTGTGAGTCAGTGTATCTGCGTGAGCCTGTGTGCCTCTGTGAGCCTGTGTGCCTGTGTGAGTCTGTGTGCCTGTGTGAGTCTGTGTGCCTGTGTGAGTCTGTGTGCCTGTGTGAGTCAGTGTATTTGTGTGAGCCTTTGTACCTAGGTGAGACTGTGTGATCCTGTGTGAGTCAGTGTATCTGTGTGAGCCTTTGTACCTAGGTGACACTATGTGATCCTGTGTGAGTCAGTGTATCTGTGTGAGTCTGTGTGCCTGTGTGAGTCAGTGTATCTGTGTGAGCCTTTGTACCTAGGTGAGTCTGTGTGAGCCTGTGTGAGTCAGTTTATCTGTGTGAGCCTTTATGCCTGTGTGAGTCTGTGTGTCTTTGTGAGCCTTTGTGCCTGTGTGAGTCTGTGTGCCTGTGTGAGTCTGTGGGCCTGTGTGAGTCAGTGTATCTGTGTGAGCCTTTGTACGTAGGTGAGACTGTGTGATCCTGTGTGAGTCAGTGTATCTGTGTGAGCCTGAGTGCCTGTGTGAGCCTTTGTGCCTGTGTGAGCCTAGGTGCCTATGTGAGTCTGTGTGATCCAGTGTGAGCTTTTTTGCCTGTGTGAGCCTGTGAACCCTCGTGAGCCTGTGTGAAACTGTGTGAGCCTTTGTGACTGTGTGAGCCTCTTAGCCTGTGTGAGCCTGTGAGTTTATGTGAACCTGTGTGAGATTGTGTGAACCTGTGAGTCCATGTGAGCCTGTGAAACTTTGTGAGCCTGTGAGCTTGTGTGAATCTGTGGGATCCTGTGTAGGCCTGTGTGCCTATGTGAGCCAGTGTGCCTGTGTGAAATGTGAACCTGTGTGAATCTGTGTGCCAGTGTGAGCCTGTGTGCCTTATAAGTCTGTGTACCGATGAGAATGTGTGTACCTATTTGAGCTTGTGTGCCTGTGAGAATGTGTATCTGTGTGAGTCTGTTTGATCCTGTGGGAGCTTTTTTGCCTCTGTGAGTCCATGTGCCTCTGTGAGTCTGTGTTGCCTGGTTGAGTCTTTGTAGGTCTGTGTGCCCCTGGTGCCTCTATGAGTCTGAGGGAGTCTGTGTGCCTGTGTGAGTCTCTGTGCCTTTGTGATCCCATGAGCTGTGAGCCTGTGAGCCCATGTGAGCCTATGAGCCTGTGAACCTGTGTGAATCTGTTCCCTGTGTGAGCCTATGAGCCTGTGAGACCCTGTATGGCTGTGTGAGCATGTGACCCTGTGTGCCTGTGTGAGTCTGTATGCCTGTGAGAATGTGTTAATTGGTGTGAGCCTGTGAGCCCAGGTGAGTTTCTGTGGCTGTGTGCCTGTGACAATGTGTGTGTTGTGTGAGCCTATGTGCTGTGTGCCTGTGTGAGTCTGTGTGCCTGTGTGAGCCTGTGGATATGTGTGTCTGTGTGAGCCTGTGGATGTGTGAGCCTGTGTGAGCCACTGTGGCTGTCTGAGCCTGAGGCTGTGTTAGCCTGTGTGCCTTTGTGAGTCTGTGTGCCTGTGTGAGCCTGTGTGCCTGTGTGAGTCTGTGTGCCTGTGAGAATGTGTTAATTGGTGTGAACCTGTGAGCCCAGGTGAGTTTCTGTGCCTGTGTGCCTGTGACAATGTGTGTATTTGTATGAGCCTGTGTGCTGTGTGCCTGTGTGAGTCTGTTAGCTTGGTTGAGTCTTTGTAGGTCTGTGTGCCTCTGTATGTCTGAGGGAGTATTTGTGCCTGTGTGAGTCTCTGTGCCTTTGTGATCCTGTGGGTCTGTGTGAGCCTTTTGCCTCTGTGAGACTATTTGTCTGTGTGATCCTATAAGGCTGCGTGAACCTGTGTGCCTGTGTGAGCCTGTGAGAGTCTGTGAGCTTATGTGAGCCTGTGAGCCTATTTGAATCTGTGTGTTTGTGTGAGCCTGTGAGCTTATGTGGATGAGTGTGCCTTTGTGAGCCTGTCACCCTCTGTGAGCCCGTGAGCCTGTGTGCATATATGAAACTGTGTAGGCTTGTGTGAACCAGAGTGGCTGTGTGAGTGTGCCTGTGTGAGCCTGTGAGCCCCTGTGAGCCTGTGTGCCTGTGTGAGCCTGCGTGCCTGTGTGAGCCTGTGTGAGCCTGTGTGCCTGTGTGGGCCTGTGGGCCTCTGTGAGCCTGTGTGCCTGTGTGAGCCTGTGTGCCTGTGTGAGCCTGCGTGCCTGTGTGAGCCTGTGTGAGCCTGTGTGCCTGTGTGGGCCTGTGAGCCTCTGTGAGCCTGTGTGCCTGTTTGAGCCTGTGTGCCTGTGTGAGCCTATGTGCCTGTGTGAGACTGTGTGAGCCTGTGAGCCTCTGTGAGCCTGTGTGCCTGTGTGAGACTGTGTGAGCCTGTGTGCCTGTGTGAGCCTGTGACCCTCTGTGCCTGTGTGCCTGTGTGAGCCTGTGACCCTCTGTGCCCGTGTGCCTGTGTGAGCCTGTGTGCCTGTGTGAGCCTGTGAGCCTCTGTTTGCCTGTGTGCCTGTGTGGGCCTGTGTGCCTGTGTGAGCCTGTGAGCGTCTGTGAGCCTGTGTGCCTGTGTGAGCCTGTGAGCCTCTGTGAGCCTGTGTGCCTGTGTGAGCCTTTGTGCCTGTGTGAGACTGTGTGCTTGTGTGGGCCTGTGTGCCTGTGTGCCTTTGTCCATATGTGAACCTCTGTAGCCCTGTGTGAATCAGTGTGGCTTTCTGCGTCTCTGTGAGCTTGTAAGTCTGTGTCAACCTGTGTACTTTTGTGAGCCTGTGTGCCTGTGTGATCCTGTGAGAGCCAGTAGGAGCCTGTGAAGCGTTGTGAATCCGTGTGCCTCTGTGAGCCTGAAAGCCAGTGTGAGCTTGTGTTCCTTTGTGAGTCTGTGTGCCTGTGTGCTTGTGTGCCTGTGGGAGTCTGTGTGATTCCTGTGTGAGCTTTTTAGCCTGTGTAAGTCTGTGAGCCTGGTTGAGTCTTGTATGTCTCTGTGCCTCTGGTGCCTCTGTGAGTCTGAGGGAGTCTGTATGTCTGTGTGAATCTCTGTGCCTTTGTGATCCTGTAGGCCTGTGTGAGCCTGTGATCTGTTTGAATCGGTGTGCCTGTGTAAGCCTGTGAGACTTTGTCAGCCTCTGTGCCTGTGTGAACCTGTGTGAGCTTGTGAGCCTGCGTGAACCTGTGAGCCTGTGTTAGTCTGTGTGCCTTTGTGAGCCTGTGTGTTTGTGTGAGTCTGTGGGATCCTGTGTGAGCCTGTGTGCCTGTGTGAACCTATGTAAGCCTGTGAGCCTTTGTGCCTCTGTGAGCCTGTGTGCCTGTGTGAGCCTGTGACCCTCTGTGAGCCTGTGTGCCTGTGTGAGCCTGTATGCCTGTGTGAGCCTGTGTGCCTGTGTGATCCTGTGAGAGCCAGTGGGAGCCTATGGGAGCCTGTGAAACGGTGTGAATCCGTGTGCCTCTGTGAACCTGAAAGCCAGTGTGAGCTTGTGTTCCTTTGTGAGTCTGTGTGCCTGTGTGCTTGTGTGCCTGTGGGAGTCTGTGTGATTCCTGTGTGAGCTTTTTAGCCTGTGTAAGTCTGTGAGCCTGGTTGAGTCTTGTATGTCTCTGTGCCTCTGGTGCCTCTGTGAGTCTGAGGGAGTCTGTATGTCTGTGTGAATCTCTGTGCCTTTGTGATCCTGTAGGCCTGTGTGAGCCTGTGATCTGTTTGAATCGGTGTGCCTGTGTAAGCCTGTGAGACTTTGTCAGCCTCTGTGCCTGTGTGAACCTGTGTGAGCTTGTGAGCCTGCGTGAACCTGTGAGCCTGTGTTAGTCTGTGTGCCTTTGTGAGCCTGTGTGTTTGTGTGAGTCTGTGGGATCCTGTGTGAGCCTGTGTGCCTGTGTGAACCTATGTAAGCCTGTGAGCCTTTGTGCCTCTGTGAGCCTTGTGCCTGTGTGAGCCTGTGACCCTCTGTGAGCCTGTGTGCCTGTGTGAGCCTGTGAGCCTTGTGAGCCTGTGTGCCTGTGTGATCCTGTGAGAGCCAGTAGGGGAGCCTGTAAAAGGGGTTGTGAATCCGTGTGCCTCTGTAAAGCCTGAAAGCCAGTGTGAGCTTGTGTTCCTTTGTGAGTCTGTGTGCCTGTGTGCTTGTGTGCCTGTGGGAGTCTGTGTGATTCCTGTGTGAGCTTTTTAGCCTGTGTAAGTCTGTGAGCCTGGTTGAGTCTTGTATGTCTCTGTGCCTCTGGTGCCTCTGTGAGTCTGAGGGAGTCTGTATGTCTGTGTGAATCTCTGTGCCTTTGTGATCCTGTAGGCCTGTGTGAGCCTGTGATCTGTTTGAATCGGTGTGCCTGTGTAAGCCTGTGAGACTTTGTCAGCCTCTGTGCCTGTGTGAACCTGTGTGAGCTTGTGAGCCTGCGTGAACCTGTGAGCCTGTGTTAGTCTGTGTGCCTTTGTGAGCCTGTGTGTTTGTGTGAGTCTGTGGGATCCTGTGTGAGCCTGTGTGCCTGTGTGAACCTATGTAAGCCTGTGAGCCTTTGTGCCTCTGTGAGCTTGTGAGCCTGTGACCCTCTGTGCCTGTGTGCCTGTGTGAGCCTGTGAGCCTCTGTGAGCCTGTGTGCCTGTGTGAGACTGTGTGCCTGTGTGGGCCTGTGTGCCTGTGTGAGCCTGTGAGCCTCTGTGAGCCTGTGTGCCTGTGTGAGCCTGTGACCCTCTGTGAGCCTGTGTGCCTGTGTGAGCCTGTGTGCCTGTGTGAGCCTGTGAGCCTGTGTGAGCCTGTGAGTCTGTGAGCCTGTGAGAATGTGTGTAAGCCTGTGTTAGTCTGTGTGATTCTGTGTGAGCTCTTTTGCCTGTGTGAGTCTGTGTGCCTATGTGTCTATGAGCCTGTTTGAGTCTTTGTAGGTCTGTGTGCCTCTTTGTGCTTCTGTGAACCTGTGTGAGTCTGAAGGAGTGTGTGTGCCTATGTGATCCTGTGTGTCTGTGTGAGCCTGTGAGCCTTTGTGAGCTTGTGTGAACATGTATATCTCTGTGATCCTATGTGCCTGTGTGATCCTATTCCCCTGTGTGAACCTGTGTGCCTGTTTGATCCTGTGAGTCTATGAGAGCCTGTGTGCCTGTGTGAGCCTTTGTGCCTGCATGAGCCTGTGAGCTTGTGTCAGTTGTGTCTGTGTGAGCCTGTATGTCTGTGAGAATGTGTGTATCTTTGTGATCCTGTGTGTCTGTGTGAGAATTTGTGCCTGTATGAGCTTTTCTGCCTGTATGAGCCTGTGTGTCTGTGAGAATGTATGTATCTGTGTGGGCCTGTGTGCCCGTGTGAACCTAGGTGCCTGTGTGAGTTGGTGTTATCCTGTGTGAGATATTTTGCCTGTGTAAGCCTGTGTGTCTGTGTGAGTCTGTGAGCATTTTTGAGTCTTTGTAGGTCTGTGTGTCTTTGTGAGCCTGTGTGAGTTTCTGTGTCTCTGAAACTGTTGGCCTGTGTGAGTCTGTGAGCCTGTGTGAGCCCATGATCCTGTGTGAGTTTTTGTGAGCCATTTTGCATGTGTGAACCTGTGAGCCTGTGTACTTGTGCTAGTTTGTGATACTGTGTGAGCCTGTGTGCCTGTGTGAGCCTCTGTACATGTGTGAGTCTATGAGCCTGTTTGCCTTTGTGAGCCTTTGTGCATGTATGAACTTATGTGAGACTGTGTGCCTGTGTGAGCCTGTGTGAGCCTGTGTGCCTGTGTGAGCCTGTGAGACTGTGTGCCTGTGTGAGCCTGTGTGCCTGTGTGAGCCTGTGAGACTGTGTGCCTGTGTGAGCCTGTGAGACTGTGTGAGCCTGTGAGACTGTGTGCCTGTGTGAGCTTGTGTGAGCCTGTGAGACTGTGTGCCTGTGTGAGCCTGTGAGACTGTGTGAGCCTGTGAGACTGTGTGCCTGTGTGAGCCTGTGAGACTGTGTGAGACTGTGTGCCTGTGTGAGCCTGTGAGACTGTGTGCCTGTGTGAGCCTTGTGAGCCTGTGTGAGCCTGTGAGACTGTGCCTGTGTGAGCTTGTGTGAGCCTGTGAGACTGTGTGCCTGTGTGAGCCTTGTGAGCCTGTGTGAGCCTGTGAGACTGTGTGCCTGTGTGAGCCTGTGAGACTGTGAGCCTGTGTGACTGTGAGCCTGTGTGAGCCTGTGAGACTGTGTGCCTGTGTGAGCCTTGTGAGCCTGTGTGAGCCTGTGAGACTGTGTGAGCCTGTGAGACTGTGTGCCTGTGTGAGCTTGTGTGAGCCTGTGAGACTGTGTGCCTGTGTGAGCCTTGTGAGCCTGTGTGAACCTGTGAGACTGTGTGCCTGTGTGAGCCTGTGAACCTGTGAGACTGTGAGACTGTGAGCCTGTGTGACTGTGAGCCTGTGTGAGCCTGTGAGACTGTGTGCCTGTGTGAGCCTGTGAGCCTGTGAGCCTGTGTGTGCCTGTGAGACTGTGTGCCTGTGTGAGCCTGTGTGAGCCTGTGAGCCTGTGAGCCCATGTGAGCCTGTGAGCCTGTGAGCCTGTGTGAGCCTGTGAGCCTGTGTGAGCCTTTACGCTTGTGTAAGTCTGTGATCCTATGTGAGTCTGTGTGTCTCTGTGAGCCCCTGTGCATGTGTGAGCCTGTGATCTTGTGTTCCTGTTTGAGGTGTGTGCCTGCGTGAATTGGTGTGCTTGTGTATGCCTGTATGAGTCTGCGAGCCTATGTGAACCTGTGTGAGCCTTTGTGCCTGTGTGAGCCTGTGCGAGTTTTGTAGTCTGTATGCCTCTGTGAGCCTCTGGGCCTGTGTGAGCCTTTGTGCCTGTGTGAATCTGTGAGCCTGTGTGTGTGTGTGTGTGTGTTGTGTGAGCCTATGTGAGTCTTTATAGGTCTCTCTGCCTCTGTGAGCCTGTGTCTTGTGAGCCTGTGTTCCTCTATGAGCCTTTGTGTGCCTGTGTGAGCCTGTGTGCCTGTGTGAGCTTGTGTAAACCTGTGAGCCTGTGTTGCTGTGTGAGTCTGTGTGCCTCTGTGAGCCTGTCCAATGGCGGTGGTCAAACATGTTCTTTCAACTCCTGTGAGCCTGTTAAAGGTGTGTGTTTGAGGGTGTCTGAGTGTATTTGTTTTTGTGACTGGCTGATTGTCAGCCTCTGAGAATGTGCTGGTGGCTGGGCGGTTGCTCTGTGTGTGTGTGTGTCAGGGTGTGCCAGGGTGTCTGTTCATGTGGACACACATTTACCTGGTGTGCTTGTACCTTTGGGGTCTGTGGTGCATCTGTATGTTAGTGGCTCTTTGTGTGTCCTGTAGTGTGTCTGAGTTCCTGAGTGTGCTTACATTTCTGTGTGTCTCTGTGTGTCTCTGTGTCTGCATGTGTCCCTGTGTGTCCCTGTGTGTCTCTGTGTGTGTCTGTGTGTCTGTGTCTCTGTGTCTGCATGTGTTCCTGTGTGTCTCTGTGTCTGCGTGTGTCCCTGTGTGTCTGTGTGTCTGTGTCTGCGTGTGTCTCTGTGTGTGTCTGTGTGTGTCTCTGTGTCTCTGTGTCTGCGTGTGTCCCTGTGTGTCCCTGTGTGTTTCTTGCATCTCTGTGTCTCTGTGTCTGCGTGTGTCTCTGTGTGTCTCTGTGTGTCTGTGTCTCTGTGTCTGCGTGTGTCTCTGTGTGTCTGTGTGTCTGTGTCTCTGTGTCTGCATGTGTCTGTGTGTGTCTGTGTGTGTCTCTGTGTGTCCCTGTGTGTCTCTGTGTCTGCATGTGTCTCTGTGTGTCTGTGTTTCTGTGTCTGCGTGTGTCCCTGTGTGTCTCTGTGTCTGCCTGTGTCTCTGTGTGTCTCTGTGTCTCTGTGTGTCCATGTCTCTGTGTGTCTCTGTGTGTCCCTGTGTGTCTCTGTGTCTGCGTGTGTCTCTGTGTGTCTGTGTCTCTGTGTCTGCGTGTGTCTCTGTGTGTGTCTGTGTGTGTCTCTGTGTCTCTGTGTGTCTGTGTCTCTGTGTCTGCGTGTGTCCCTGTGTGTCTCTGTGTGTCTGTGTCTCTGTGTCTGCGTGTGTCTCTGTGTGTCTGTGTCTCTGTGTCTGCGTGTGTCCCTGTGTGTCTCTGTGTCTGCGTGTGTCCCTGTGTGTCTCTGTGTCTCTGTGTGTCTCTGTGTCTGCGTGTGTCTCTGTGTGTGTCTGTGTGTGTCTCTGTGTCTCTGTGTGTCTGTGTCTCTGTGTCTGCGTGTGTCCCTGTGTGTCTCTGTGTGTCTGTGTCTCTGTGTCTGCGTGTGTCTCTGTGTGTCTGTGTCTCTGTGTGTCTCTGTGTGTCTGTGTCTCTGTGTGTCTCTGTGTCTCTGTGTGTGTCTGTGTGTCTGTGTCTCTGTGTCTGCATGTGTCTGTGTGTGTCCGTGTGTGTCTCTGTG
Source organism: Moschus berezovskii (assembly GCF_049115385.1). Taxonomy (NCBI): domain Eukaryota; kingdom Metazoa; phylum Chordata; class Mammalia; order Artiodactyla; family Moschidae; genus Moschus; species Moschus berezovskii. The sequence continues at coordinate 539,945 of NC_142480.1, read as the reverse complement.
TCTGCGTGTGTCTCTGTGTGTCTCTGTGTCTGCGTGTGTCTCTGTGTGTCTCTGTGTCTGCGTGTGTCCTTGTGTGTCTCTGTGTGTCCCTGTGTGTCTCTGTGTCTGCGTGTGTCTCTGTGTGTCTGTGTCTCTGTGTGTCTCTGTGTCTGTGTGTCTCTGTGTCACTGTGTGTGTCTGTCTGCCTGCTTGAGTCTGCATGGCCATGTTTGTGGGAGACAGCGTGTGTAAGGACACACCCAGTGACCCCTGTCCCCCAGAGCACACCTTGTGGTTCTTCCCAGGGCTTCCCTTCAACAGGCGAGCCTCCTTGAGGGCCTGGGCCTGCTGGGGAGGTGGATGCAGGCACGGCCGGCTCCTGCAGGTGAGGGATGTGCGGGGGCTCCTCTCCACAGTCACCGCACCCTCACTGGCCCTCTGGGGGTCTCAGTCTGTGGGGCAGGGGGACCCAAGTCTGCCCTCTGAGGGTATTCTCACGGGGGCCTTCATGGGCTGAGGTGTGGGCTGTCATGGACTGGGCAGTGCCTGTTCTGGGCACAGCAGTGACAAAGGTTTGGTGTCAGGTGGGCCGTGAAGGGTCATGAGGCTGAAGCTGCAGGCTGGGTGGGCCTTGAGCCTGGCCCCCCGACCCTCAGGGCCCCCTCCACCAGGCAGTTCTCTGGGACGTGGCCTGGGTGTCTGGTCACTCGGAGCCTGGCCTCAGCACAGGCTAGGCCAGCTGTGGAGAGGGATCAGGGCTGGGGCCTGGGGCCAGGGCCGGGGGGCAGAGTGGTCAGGAACCACCCCAGCCATCTTGCCCAGCCTGGCCCCCTCCCCCAGCAATGCAAATGCCTGGGGTTCAGGTTCTGCTGTTTCGGTCTCGGGGTGAGTGGGGCTTTCCACCCTGGTCCCCACCTGCTCTGCGGTTCGGCCTTGGCCTGTTTTTGGAAACATTTGCAAGTGTGTTTGTGCTGTGTGGGGCGGGGGTGGGGCGCAGCCGGCGCCCACTGGGCTGGGGGAGGGGAGCCCACGTCCAGCCTCCTCAGAGAGGGCAGAGGGCAGGACCCCCGCAGAGGGTCCTGGGGGGACCGCAGGGTGTGTGGTCCCTGCCCCAGGCAGCATGTGGAGTCCAGGCCTGAGTTCTGGCCCTGGTGCGGAGGTCTGGGTGTGGCCCATGGCTCTGCCAGAGGGAACCTTCCAGAACCACAGTCTCCCTGGGCCGAGGCTGAAAGTGAGGCTCAGAAACAGCAGGCCCAGCCATGCTCTCACACCACATGCGTGTGTGCACACACACACCAGCTCACATATGTGTGCACACACATGTGTGGCCTCACGCTGCTGCCCAGGGGTCCCCACTCCACGTGCCAGGCAGCCCCCTCCCCGTGGCCCCGTGACTGAGTTCGGGCTGCCCAGGGGGCTGGGGAGGCTGAGGGACCCGCTTGGCCAGCCTCCTCTGACCCTGGGTGCAAACCTCAGGGCCCACAGTCCACGTGTATGCGTGTGAGTGCAAACATGCCTGTGCGCACGGCGTGTGGTGTGAGCGTGACCAGTGTGGAGTAGGTGTGCGTAGATCTGTAGAGTGTGTGGGTGTGCCCAGGTGTGTGTAGATGTCTATAGGTGTGTAAGGTGTGCAGTGGGGGCCAGCACAGCCTGGCACAGCCTGGCACAGACAGAGGAGATGTCCGTTTGTGATGGGGGCTCATGCTGGACAATGGCGGGGATGGCCTGGGCAGGTGTGGGGCACAGCCCTGTGTCTGGGCCTGCGTGTGTGTGTCTGTGCATGTGAGTGTTGTGGGCTGGACCCTGTGGGATTGTCCAGCTCCTCTCCGGTCTGGGCAGAGCCCCAGTCCCCGAGCCCCAAACAGAGTCCCCATGCCCAGGAGTGGGGGTCGGCGTGTGGGTGCTGAGGAGCCCCTTGGGGTCAGGGTGTGGTTTGAGCTGGGTGGCGGCCCTGAGACTCAGCCTTGGGACAAGTGGGGGCCTCGGAGCAGGTGTCCTGTGTATACATGCACACAACTCACATACGTGCACACGGAGGACCACACTCAGAGACAGACACACTGAACACAGCACCCACCCCTGCTACACGCTCACAAACAGAATACAGACGCACGTCCCCCACTCCCCACACACCCAGAGCACACCGGCTCACTCACACACAGAAGGGGAACACACGGACACCCTCACTCACACTCACACTCACCCACACGCGCCTCACTCCAGGCCCTTAGGGCCCCTGGAGCCCCGCTCAGGCGCACTCAGGCCCGGTCACGTCCTCTGGGGCTGAGGACCTGCCCAGGTGTCTGCGTCCACTGGCCCCACCGCTCACTAGCCGTGTGCCCCTGTCCTGCCTCAGGGGTCCCATCTGGGAGGTGGGCACGTGCCCTCTGCCCAGGGAAGGCCCCCCCCCCCCACACACACGGTGCAGGGTTAGCCAGGATCAGCCAGGGTCAACCAGGGTCCTGCCTTAGAGAGCCCAAGGTCAGCCGGATTCGGCAAAGGTCAACCTGGGTCTGCCGGGGGGTAGCGGGGCCCGGGGTGGGGTGGGGCAGAGGTCAGCCGGCGCCTGGGAGCGGCCGATGAGCCCTGGGTCAGAGCGAGGTCTGAGTGCAAGTGGGCAGGGCGGCTGCGGGACCCTCTAGCACCTCCGGGGTCCAACCGCCGAGGTCTCTGGGATCCTTGGCCCTCCACCCTGGGTGCTGACCTCCAGGCCTCGGGGAGAAGCCCACAGGCCTATCTGGGCCCCGAGCACGGGGCTGGCCATGGGGACACCATCTAGCGGGGAGGCCCGGGGACCCTGGGGCACTGGGGCCCGAGACCCTGGGCTGAGACCCTGGCTGGTGCAGGGCCCCCTCAAGGGGCTGACAGCCAGGGCTGGGGGCTGCTGCCCCCTGGGTGGGCTCTCACGGGTCCTCAGAGCTGGGCCATTGGCCAGCCTGGCCTGAGGGTGGTGAGGGATGCTGCAAGGCCAACAGATGGGGGTCTGGGGGCCATTTCCAGGTGGGGGCCTGGGGGGCGCCCTGTGGGGGCCGGTGTCTGAGAGAGGGTCTGACCCGTGAGCAGCGCGGGGACAGGGAATGGGGTTGGGGAGTGGTGAGGAGGGGCTGCAGGGCTGGGGTCTGGGGGCTGGTTTGCTCCGATGGCGCCCAGGTGCAGGCCTGAGCGGCTGGACTACTGTTCCCCAGGCAGCTGGGTGGGGAAGGGACCTGGGTCCAGGCAGGGATGGGGATGTGGGTTGGGAGCCCAGGTGCAGGGGTTGGCCACGTGGACAGACCTGGGCTCTGAGTGGAGGCAAGGAGTCGGGGTGAGGGCCGGGGTCCGGGTGGGGGTCCAGGAGGATGTGGGGCACACTGGGGTGCGGGGCGGTGGAGAGGGGGACTGTGCCTGCTGATTGCCGGTGTTTCAGACACGTGCACAGCCGGGAGAGCCATCTCAGCGTGTCCCGCCACACACGTGGCAACGGCAACCTTGTGTCTGCCCCTCCGTGCGGCCCCCACGCTGACAGGCACACTTAATCCACCTGAGAACGTTGCTGAGGGGGCCCGTGGGCGAGGGGCCTGGGTCGAGGTGCATCCAGGCTCGTCCAGTACCCGCAGGCCCTGGTCTGTCCGTGAACGTCAGCTCCAGCCACCAAGGACTGGAGGCTCTGAGCCAAGGGAGCTCTGGGAGCCCTTAACTTCTCAGAGTCCGCAGCCTCTGGGGACGCCCCCAGCCCCCGACTCCCACACCGGACAGAGAGGGAAACAGACACAGAGACACCAGGAGACAGAGACCCAGGAAGAGAGTCAGGCAGAGACAGGAATGGGCACAGGACAAAAAGCAGACGGACAGACGGACCCAGAGACAGTAACGGGGGAGCTGGGTGTCGGAGAAGGGGCCGGGGCAGTTGGGGGCCCTGGCGCCAGGGGCTCAGATGGAGACGGACGGGGGTGGACGGGGCCCGCGGGGTGAGGACAGGGCCGTGCCGGCCGGGATGATGAGGAGTCAGGGCTGTGGCCGCCCCCGGGCCCATTGGTGTGTGACCTCAGGCCCTCTCCCTGGCCTGTCACTGGGGACAGCCAGGCCAGGAGGCAGGCAGCAAGTCCTGCTCCTCGTACCCCCGACCCCCAGTGCTGGGCTGTGGGGGTGCCTGGGGGCCGGGGCAGCAAGCACGGAATCAAGCTGAGGACTGTCCTAATTCTCTCAGTCTGCACACCAGGGCAGTCACTGACCAGGGGGGCCAGTGGGCTCTGTCCTGGGGCCGGGGGTGTAGGGTCCCTGAATCCTGAGCTCCAGGCCAGCCTGGCACTCGGGAGGGTCAGAGCTGGGGCTGCAGGTGGGGCGTGGGCGCAGGCTATTTCTGGAAATAGCCACAGAAGCTTAGACATGTTTTTCAGTGTGGAACAAACAGCCATTTGCATGCCCTGCAGGCCAAGTGTGCCCCAAATGACTAACCTGGGGAGAAACCGAGAGGGCCTCACACCTGCCTGCGGGGTGGGGGGATGGGGCTGCAAGGGAGCAGGCCCAGGCCCCGGCCTGGCCTCATGGCCCAGAGACCCCGGCATGGCAGCCCCCAGCCCGCCACCATTTCTGCCAGCTCAGCACTGAGCCCCCAGCCTGGACCCCCAGAGACGCCCCCAGCAGCCCCCCGGGCTGGCCCCCAGAGGAGAACGTGTGGCTCAGAGGCCTGCTCAGCTGCCCGTGCCCTTGGTCAGCCAGGACACACTACCCTGGGGCCCTGGGCAATGGGAAGGCCCACAGGGTCTGGGCACTGACTCCGCCACTGGTGTTAGAGGCCTGCAGCCAGGCCCAGTTCCTGGTGGCCACGGAGCATCACTGGCTCTGGATGGAGGTGCCTTTGAGGGGCTGGTGCCAGCGGAGGCCTGGGTGTCCCCTGGCCTCGGCCACGGTGATGGGCAGACAGGAGGGCCTTTTGGACCTGGCTGCCTGGCCAGCAACTTGGGCTATGGCCGCAGAGGCTGTGTAGCTGGTGGGGAACGTGGAGGCTGCGGCCGTCTGGTGGAAGGGCCGCGGTGCAGGTCCACATGGGCCTCTAGCTGCCGGGACTGAGTGGCTGCTCTGAAAACGTGAAGAATGGGAGGACGCCTTGTGCTCTGTGCTCAGCCACACAGTAGCTGAGGGCGCCACTCCTTCTAGAAGGTTCCCAGTGACACGTGAAGGGTTGGAGGAGTGGGAGCCCTCTGGGAACCCCGATGGAATGGGACGCCCTCCCCGCATCCCCATCCCTGCCTGGAACGGGTCCCTTCCCCACCTGGCCGCCTGAGGGAAAGGGGTCCAGCCGCTCACACCTGCACCTGGGCGCTGTCAAAGCAAACTAGCTCCCAGCACCCCCAGCCCTACCACCCCTCATCACCGCTCCCCCACACCATTCATTTCCCCCCCAACTGCTCACGGGTCAGACCCTCTCTTGGACACCAGCCCCCACAGGCCCCTCCTGGGCCCCCACCTGGAAATGGCCCCCAGACCCCCGTCTTTTGGCCTTGCAGCATCCCTCACCATCCTCAGGCCAGGTTGGCTTACAGCCCAGCTCTGAGGACCCGTGAGAGCCGGCCCAGGGGGCAGCAGCCCAGGCTGTCAGCCCCTCGAGGGGGCCCTGCACCAGCCCAGGTCTCGGCCTAGGGGCTCAGGCCCCAGTGCTCCAGGGTCCCTAGGCCTCCCCCCTAGATGGTGTCCCTGTGGCCAGCCCCGTGCTCGGGGCCCAGACAGGCTTGTGGGCTTCTCCCCGAGGCCTGGAGGTCAGCGCCCAGGGTGGAGGGCCAAGGACCCCAGAGACCTCGGGGGTTGGACCCCGGAAATGCAGCCGCCCTGCCCACCTGCACTCAGGCCCCGCTCTGACCCAGGGCTCATTGGCCGCTCCCAGGCGCAGGCTGACCTCTGCCCCACCCCACCCTGTGCCCACCCCCGGCAGACCCAGGTTGACCTTTGCCGAATCCTGGCTGACCTTGGGCTCTCTAAGGCAGGACCCTGGTTGACCCTGGCTGATCCTGGCTAACCCTGCACCGTGTGTGTGTGCGGGGCCTTCCCTGGGCAGAGGGCACGTGCCCACCTCCCAGACGGGACCCCTGAGGCAGGACAGGGGCACACGGCTAGTGAGCGGTGGGGCCAGTGGACACAGACACCTGGGCAGGTCCTCAGCCCCAGAGGACGTGACCGGGCCTGAGTGCGCCTGAGCGGGGCTCCAGGGGCCCCAGGGGCCTGGAGTGAGGCGCGTGTGGGTGAGTGGAGTGTGTGAGGGCTGCCGGGTGTCTGTGTCCCCAGGCCCTTCTGTCTCCTCCCTCTTGGCGACTCTGTGCTTCTCTTTGGCTCTCATGCCTCTCTCTGCCTCGTGCAGCCCCGTCCCCCTCACCGACCCTGGTGCTGTGTCCCTGCCCTGATCCCTCTGTCCCCCTGCGAGAGAGGGGTCCTGCTGTGCGCCCTGTGGGCTGCTTCTGTCTTGGTCTGCGATCTGGGGGAAGCTGCCGGGGTCCCAGAGCTGAGCCCACCGTCCACCCCTGGCTGTAGGGCCCACACAGGGAAGAGGAGGGATGGGGTGCATGCGATTTGGGGCAGCAGAGTCATGGCTGGGCCCCATACCTGGGCCTGTCTCTGCCTTGGGCTCAGCCAGCATGGGGCCCACATCTTGAAGGGGCCTGTGGCTGGCAAGAGCACTCTGACCCGGCCCAACCCGGGCGGATGCCAGAAAAACCTATGCAGACCCTGGTGGAACCCTGCCTGACCCAGGTCTGGCACTGTCTGACTGAGGGCTGACCCTGACCGACCTTGAGTTGACCCTAGCTGACCCTGACCGACCTCGAGCTGACTGACCTGACTCATTGATGCTTTGCCTAGTCCTGGCTGACCCTGGACTTTCTAAGACCTGATCCTGGCTGACCCTGGCTGATCCTGGCTGACCCTAGACTGACCCTAGTTATCCTGGCTGATCCTAGGCTGATATTGTCTATTAGCCAGTGATGGCTGATAGCCAGGATATCCCCTGTTATCAAGCTATAGCCTGGTATCAGATAACAGGCTATCCCCCAGCTGACCTTGGGAAGACCCTGGCTGACCCTAGGCCCGTGGGGGCTGGTGGGGGAGGGGACAGGGCCCTCTCCAGGTCTTGGGAAACTCACTGACACCCGCCCCCCCCAACCAGGACTCCCCTGGGCTTTGGCCCTGGGCCTAGGCCCCAGGCCCACCTGGCCAGGTCTCAGTTTTGGGGCCGGATTCTCAGAAGAGCAGCCTGGCTGGGACACCTGGGTAGGGCTGTGCTCACAATGACTCAGTAGCCATCTAGAGCTGTTTTGAATGTTTCAGCAGATGTTGAGGTGCAGGAGTCTCGAGAAGAAAGAGAAAAACAAGAGCACACAAACACCGCTGCCTCCCCCACCCTCTCCCCCCGCACCCAAGCCCTCCCCCTCTGTAACTCTGCGCCTGGCGACCCTTGTGGACGGGGTTCTGGTTCCTGTACCCAGGGCCCTGGGCCAAGTTTCTTTCCATCAAGGTGGCCTGGCATCTACAAACACCTTTGGACCCTGGAAGGGGTGAAATCAGTGATGGGGCATCACCTCATTTCCATTCTGTGTTCAGACCAAGAGGATCACCAGGAGTCTCAGGGTCCTGGGAGGTTCTTCTTCCTCCAAGTGAGTCACTTTTTATAAAGTTCAAGATCCAGGACCCACCGAGGGAGACTAGGGCTCAGGATCTAAGATCAAGTGATGAAGCCAAAGAACAGGGGCTTCCTGATGAATGGAAAGAAATGAGGGCTGGAACCCATGATGAGGGGCAGGACCAAGTGAGGGTCAGGGCCCAGCGATGAGGGCCAGGACTAGGTCCCCAGAACCAGGACTCAGTGATCAGGACCAGGACTCAGTCACCAGGACCAGGGCCCAGTGATCAGGACCAGGACTCAGTCACCAGGACCAGGGCCCAGTGATCAGGACCAGGACTCAGTGATCAGGACCAGGACTCAGTGATCAGGACCAGAACCCAGTGATCAGGACCAGGGCCCAGTGATCAGGACCAGGACTCAGTGACCAGGACCAGGGCCCAGTGATCAGGACCAGGACTCAGTGATCAGGACCAGGACTCAGTCACCAGGACCAGGACTCAGTGACCAGGACCAGGGCCCAGTGATCAGGACCAGGACTCTGTGATCAGGACCAGGGCTTAGTGATCAAGACCAGGACTCAGTGATCAGGACCAGGACTCAGTGATCAGGACCAGGGCCCAGTTATCAGGACCAGGGCCCAGTGATCAGGACCAGGACTCAGTGATCAGGACCAGGGCCCAGTTATCAGGACCAGGGCCCAGTGATCAGGACCAGGGCCCAGTGATCAGGACCAGGACTCAGTGATTAGAACCTGGGCTTAGTGACAGGGCCCAGGGCCCAGTGATCAGGACCAGGACTCAGTCACCAGAACCAGGACTCAGTCACCAAGACCAGGACTCAGTCACCAGGACCAGGGCCCAGTTGATCAGGACCAGGGCCCAGTGATCAGGACCAGGACTCAGTGATCAGGACCAGGGCCCAGTGATCAGGACCAGGACTCAGTGATCAGGACCAGGACTCAGTGATCAGGACCAGGGCTCAGTGATCAGGACCAGGACTCAGTGATCAGGACCAGGGCCCAGTGATCAGGACCAGGACTCAGTGACCAGGACCAGGGCCCGGTGATCAGGACCTGGGGCCAGTGATCAGGACCAGGACTCAGTGACCAGAACTAGGACTCAGTGACCAGAACAAGGACTCAGTGATCAGGACCAGGACTCAGTGACCAGGACCAGGGGCCAGTGATCAGGACCAGGACTCAGTCACCAGAACAAGGACTCAGTGACCAGGACCAGGACTCAGTGATCAGGACCAGGACTCAGTGATCAGGACCAGGACTCAGTGATCAGGACCAGGGCCCAGTGATCAGGACCAGAACTCAGTGATCAGGACCAGGACTCAGTGATCAGGACCAGGACTCTGTGATCAGGACCAGGGCTCAGTGATCAGGACCAGGACTCAGTGATCAGGACCAGGGCCCAGTGATCAGGACCAGGACCCAGTGATCAGGACCAGGGCTCAGTGATCAGGACCAGGACTCAGTGATCAGGACCAGGACTCAGTGATCAGGACCAGGACTCAGTGACCAGGACCAGGGCCCAGTGATCAGGACCAGAACCCAGTGATCAGGACCAGGACTCTGTGATCAGGACCAGAACCCAGTGATCAGGACCAGGACTCAGTGATCAGGACCAGGGCCCAGTGATCAGGACCAGGACTCAGTGATCAGGACCAGGGCTCAGTGATCAGGACCAGGGCTCAGTGATCAGGATCAGGGCCCAGTGATCAGGACTAGGACTCAGTGATCAGGACCAGGGCTCAGTGATCAGGACCAGGACTCAGTGATCAGGACCAGGGCCCAGTGATCAGGACCAGGACCCAGTGATCAGGACCAGGGCTCAGTGACAGACCAGGACTCAGTGATCAGGACCAGGACTCAGTGATCAGGACCAGGACTCAGTGACCAGGACCAGGGCCCAGTGATCAGGACCAGAACCCAGTGATCAGGACCAGGACTCTGTGATCAGGACCAGAACCCAGTGATCAGGACCAGGACTCAGTGATCAGGACCAGGGCCCAGTGATCAGGACCAGGACTCAGTGATCAGGACCAGGGCTCAGTGATCAGGACCAGGGCTCAGTGATCAGGATCAGGGCCCAGTGATCAGGACTAGGACTCAGTGATCAGGACCAGGGCTCAGTGACCAGGACCAGGACTCAGTGACCAGGACCAGGGCCCAGTGATCAGGACCAGGACTCAGTGACCAGGACCAGGGCCCAGTGATCAGGACCAGGACTCAGTGATCAGGACCAGGACTCAGTGACCAGGACCAGGGCCCAGTGATCAGGACCAGGACTCAGTGATCAGGACCAGGACTCTGTGATCAGGACCAGAACCCAGTGATCAGGACCAGGACTCAGTGATCAGGACCAGGGCCCAGTGATCAGGACCAGGACTCAGTGATCAGGACCAGGGCTCAGTGATCAGGACCAGGGCTCAGTGATCAGGATCAGGGCCCAGTGATCAGGACCAGGACTCAGTGATCAGGACCAGGGCTCAGTGACCAGGACCAGGACTCAGTGACCAGGACCAGGGCCCAGTGATCAGGACCAGGACTCAGTGACCAGGACCAGGGCTTAGTGACCAGGACCAGGGCCCAGTGATCAGGACAAGGACTCAGTGATCAGGACCAGGACTCAGTGATCAGGACCAGGGCCCAGTGATCAGGACCAGGACTCAGTGATCAGGACCAGGACTCAGTGACCAGGACCAGGACTCAGTGACCAGGACCAGGGCCCAGTGATCAGGACCAGGACTCTGTGATCAGGACCAGGACTCTGTGATCAGGACCAGGACCCAGTGATCAGGACCAGGGCCCAGTTATCAGGACCAGGGCCCAGTGATCAGGACCAGGACTCAGTGATCAGGACCAGGGCTCAGTGATCAGGACCAGGGCTCAGTGATCAGGACCAGGACTCAGTGACCAGGACCAGGGCCCAGTGATCAGGACCAGGACTCAGTGATCAGGACCAGGGCTTAGTGATCAGGATCAGGACTCTGTGATCAGGACCAGGACTCAGTGACCAGGACCAGGGCCCAGTGATCAGGACCAGGACTCAGTGATCAGGACCAGGGCTTAGTGATCAGGACCAGGACTCAGTGACCAGGACCAGGGCCCAGTGATCAGGACCAGGACTCAGTGATCAGGACCAGAACCCAGTGATCAGGATCAGGACTCTGTTATCAGGACCAGGACTCAGTGATCAGGACCAGGGCTTAGTGATCAGGATCAGGACTCAGTGATCAGGACCAGGACTCAGTGATCAGGACCAGGGCCCAGTGATCAGGACCAGGGCCCAGTGATCAGGACCAGGACTCAGTGATCAGGGCCAAGAACTTGAGTGCTATTATTGTAGAGGTCTTACTTTATACTGTTTGATGAAGCCTAGTTCTAGTCTTTGCCTAATATTTTGGGTACAGAATCAGCTCGTGATCCGTCCATGCACCTGAGACCCTCCTTCATCCATGAGGCAGGCATTTGTGTCTCAAGAGCCTCTGCCCCTCTCCTTCCCTCCACTCATTCAGAGTCTGAAAACTTTTGCCTTTGGGATAATTTATTATTGCACCAGAAAATAGGCCTTTGTGGGTGGGCCCGTGACTTCTGACCAGGACTGATGTCTATTATTCAGCTTGGCTCTCTGGAGGCTCCTCAAGTTTCTTTCCTGCCAACACAAGAGGGGTCAGGGCCTGGTGGGCTCCCGAGGTGGGCAGCGTCCTTGCCAATGCCCTGTCCCCACCATGGCCTGCCTGCTGTCCACTGGCTGAGTCCAGGGATGGCCACACCCAGGGAAGCAGATGCCCTGCCCTGGAGGGGTACACAGGGTCTGCCCCCGGCCTGCACAAGTCCTCAGTATCTATATGGGCACCGTCCCCCTCTGAGGCCAGACCCCCACTTGGGAGGGACACTCCAGCTCTGGTGAGGCTGGGCACTCCCACCCCTCAGCCCACAGCTCTGCCTCCTTGCCCACCTGCCCAGCTGGCTCCTGCTTAGTACTGGGGGACCTCCCGGCTGTCCGGCATGGCCCGGATGCTTGTCACGGTCAGTGCTGTGCTGTAGAAGAGGCTTAGCAGGAAGAGGGTGAGCAGGGTGACGGTCGTGGGCCACAGGCTGGCCTCCGGGCTGTCCTCCTCGGGCGCGTCCTGCATCACGTCCAGCACCAGCCAGGGCTGAGGTTCTGTAAGACACAGAGGGCTTGCCAGGCCTGGGCCCTCCCCTGCACCAACTCTCAGGAGGGGACACTGGCAGCCAATGCCCGGTCTCAGGGCTGAGGCTGCAGATGCCCAGGGAAGGGGCCAGGACCCTGCAGCTCTGAAGACACCCGCAGGACTCCTGCCTCTGGGGTCTCAGGACACCTTAGGGAGAGACGTGGCAGGGCAGGAGGGTGGGCATGGCTCTGCTGCTCCAAGGAGAGTTAAAGGCCACGGACTCCTGACTCCCAGCCCTGCCTGTTTCCTCAGCAAGCCCTTGTTCTTGGACCTTCATGGCCTGGGCCCTGGGTGGGGCCAGAGAAGACCAGCCATGCCCACCCTCAGGGTGCTCCAGCTTGAGGCATGGATCTTGGTCTGTCATTCAGTGTGCCAAGGGCTGGATGGACAAGACCAAGGGGCTCTGTTGCTCTCCCAGGAAACGGCTGATAAAGCTACAAGGAACACAAGGAAGGCCCAGGTGAAAGCCCCAGCTTGGGGTCCCAGGCCTAGACCTTGCATGTTAGTTGGGATCTGGACCTGCTTGTCATAATTGACCCATCCACTCATCCATCCACCTCTGCATCCGTCCACTACCTGCCCATCCATTCGCCCGTCGACTCATTCATCTTTCCACCCGCCCATCCTTCCATCTACCTGTCCGCCTGTTTGTCCATTCACCCACCTATCCATCCAACCTCCATACATCCAGCTCTCTGTCTGTCCATTTGTCCATCTGTTCATTTATCTGTCTGTCTGACCATTCACTCATCCACCCACCTGTTTGTGCATTTGTCCATCCGTCCATCCTCCTGTCCAGCTGTCTTTCCACCCTTCCATCTGTTACGTGTTCTCTCTGTGCTGTCTGCTGGCTCCACCCTCATCTGCTGACCCTTCCTCCTCCCCTCTCTCCAGAAAGCTCCTCCTGTGGTCAGGGCCTGGCTCTGGGCGGCTGGCCCACCTTCTCTGAGGCAGCACTTCCCCATTGTTTCACCCATCACCCTTGGGGACTGACCCTTGAGAAGGGGGCAATGGCCAGCATTGGCAGGGGTCTCCAGCCCACCTTGGCCCTGGGAGAAAAGAGAGGCAGCCAGAAGGCCATGTCCCCTGGGGGGGCCCCAGAAGGTGTCTAGACAAGAACAGGGGCCCAGCTGCCCCCTTGTGGGGGCCCTGAAGCAGGTGCCCCACAGCAGTCATGGCCTGTCCTTCTGGGCTCTGTCTCCCCAGGCTTCCCTCCTGCCCGGAGCTCTGAGCAGAAGTTATCGAGGGTCCCTGGGTGGAGGTGCTCTCTTCTGACCCCTCCCTCTGCCCGCCATACTGTCCATGGTTTGGGCCACACTTGGGCTCAGGAAGGGATGGGAGACTTGAATCTGGGGGCCAAGCAGGGAGCAGGTGCTGGGCTTCTGCAGTAGGTGTCTGAGCTGTGCCCAGCTGGACACACAGGGAGGCCTGAGGCCAGCAGGGTCCTGGGGCAGTGGAGCTGGGCCTGAGGCACTTCTGGGCGCTTGGACTGGGACTCCCCTAGCCTTCCTGGAGCTGGGTTAGGGCTGTCAACTTCCTGCACCTGCAGAGCTCAGGCGTGCACGCGTGCGCGCATGTGTGTGAGAGAGAACATGTGCATACATGAGAGCATGTGTGTGTGTGTGCACGCCCCTGTGTACGTGCAGAGCGGCGGGGTGTGGGGTGGGTAGAGCTGTGCCTGGGGCGGGGGTGGCCCCTTTGTGTTCCGTCAGGGGCTCTCCTGTGCAGAGGGTGGCGCAGGGCCTCTGGCGTCCAGCCCTCTCTGAGTCTCTCCTCCAGTCCCGTCCTGGGCGCGCTCTTGCTCTTCCCTGTCTGGCAGGCTCCCCACTCTGCCTGGCTCGTGCCTACTGGCTGCCCCTAGAGGCAGCTTCCTGAACTACAAGTGACCACCCGTCCCCGCCCCCGGGGACTTTCGTGGGGCCACTGCTCTCACACCAGGCTGTGTCTGCTTTGTATGGTCAGCACCCATGCGCGCGCGCACACACACACACATACACAAGTGCACAGCCATGAAGGCATGTCCAGCGCCAGGCTGAGGGGACGCCGAGGCCTGGAGAGGGTTGGTGCTGTGGCTTTCCTCGTGGGACCTGCCCCCTCCCAGTGTGCGCAGACCTCGAGGAGGAGCACGGACAGACAGGCGGCCGCAGGGAAGCGCAGAGCTGCTTCAGGCGAGCATGGAGTTTATTCAAGGGCTGGGGCAGGGCACTCAGTAGCAGACCCCATCCACCTCTGACATGACCACGGACACGTTCACGTGGGTGGGTTTACCCGCCAGGCGGTCGATGGTCTTCTGGGTGAAGGCCAGGGGCAGGGCCTCGTGGCCCACCATGCAGGAGAAGGTGTCCCCCTGCTTCCAGACCTCGGCGTCCACGCGTAGCACGCTGGTCACGGCGAAGGTGGCAACGCTCTGGCCAGGCTCGGGCAGGGGGCCCCAGGTCAGGTACTTCTCGCGGGGCAGCTCTTGATTCCCCTGCAGCCAGCGCACCAGCACGTCCTTGGGGCTGAATCCCCGCACCAGGCACGTCAGCGTCACCAGCTCGTTGAGGGCCAGCTCCTCCGACGGCGGCGGCAGCAGATGGACCTGAGGCCGGAACGCGTTTGCTGCGGGGCAGAGAGTGGGTCAGGGGTCTGCGCGGGGCAGAGAGCGCCCCCTGGCCCCGGGCCCCGGGCCTCAGTTTCCCTCTGCGAGGGGTGGGCGGGGCTGGAGAGGGAGGGCCGGGCTCAGGAGGGCGCCTCCGTGTGCAGGGCCCAGCCGCCCACGCGCGGTGGTCCAGGCCCACCTGTGTCTTTCTTGATGGTGGCGGTCAGTGAGCTCTTGGACTCGGGGTGGGTGGCAGAGCAGGAGAAAGTCTGTCCACTGTTCCAGGGATCGGCACAGCCCGGCAGGACGCTGGACACGCTGTAGCAGCCGCAGGAGTCACGCTTGGGCGACCCCTGGACGGCGGTCTTCCCACCTGTCGGGGTCCAGGTAAAGCTGGCGCCCTCGCCGCTTTTCAGGCCACTCAGTGTGCATGTGAGGCTGGCGTTGGAGCCCAGGAGCAGATCCTCAAGGGCTGGTGGGTGCAGGGACAGGCTGGGCTCACAGCTCGGCACGCAACACTGACATGGTTCTGAAAGACAGGCAGGTCAGTGAGCCCTCTGCCTGCCTCTCCTTGCCTCCAGCACCAGCCCGGGCCCCTCCTGGCATCCCTGCTGGGGGCTCAACCCCCCCTCGTCTGAGTAGAGCGCCCACAGGAAAATGGTCCACCCTGGGTCGGGCTGGGAGGACAGGGCCTCACCCCAGCCTGCCCTCTGACCTTGAATTTTGCAGGGCATGTTCACGGTCTTGCTGGCTTTGGAGAGGTGCTGCACTTGGCAGGTCACGGACTTGTCATCTGGGCATAGGCTGGCCGGCAAGGTCAGCTGGCTGCTCATGGTGTACAGGCTCCCGGCCAGCACGGCGGGGAAGTTCCTGATGGACACGTCGTTGCCGCTCTGATTCCAGGTCACGCTCAGGGGCGCCGATGGGAAGAAGCCCTGGACCAGGCAGCCGAGGACCACCTGCCCGGCTGGGTCATTCTCAAGCCTCAGTGGGAAGATGCTGGGGCTGGCTTCACTCACTGAAACACAGGGTGCACTGTGAGACAGCAGCCCTCTGCTGACCGTACCCCTGATAGCCCCACGAACGCAGGGCGATGCCCACCTTTCCTTTACACAGAGAGTGAGTGACTGGCCCAAGGCCACACAGCTTGTATGAGGTGCCCCTGGGGTCAGCAGCGCCCACCTGAGTCCAGGCGAGCCATTTCTGAGCATTCCCCTCAGGGCTCTGATCATGGGGACCACACACGCTCTTCAGACGGGGTCTCTGGGTCAGGCCACTCCCGGGTGGGGGTCCTGGCTGACACAGGGCTCTCTCACTGACCAGCTGGGGCTGTGGGCACTGTAGGCGCCTCAGCTGCCCTCTGTGTGGTGGGCCCAGCTTGCCCTCCCCCAGGGTGTGGGGGATCGTGGGCTAAGCAGAGCCAGCAACCTGGGCTCGAAGCTGAGTCTGTGGGGGCTTAGTTTGGCTGTCCTGGGGCTCCGGTGGGGAGGGGGAAGCCTGCCTTCTGTGTCCCCCTCCCACTCCCTGGCTTGTGTCTCAGTCACACTGCCCCCCCCGCACCCCCACCCCGACGAATCCCCCCGCCCCCTCTCCTAAACCAGCAGTTGGTTTCCGTGGACTACGAGGGTTTTGAGGCTGGAAGCCCAGTAACAAATCAGCCCTTCAGGGCTGCCCCCTGGATGGCCCCTACAGAGGGCGTGGGCTAACCTGTGTTTTCACAGTCCCCTTCCTGTCAACAGGTGAAGGCAGAGGGGAGAGTCAGAGGTGCACCAGGGGCTGCATGGCCCTTGTGTGCCCCCAGGAAACACGGGGTGCTATCTGGCTGGACAGCATGGCTCTGGGAGCGATCCCTGCTCAACCCACGCCTCCAGGTCAACTCAGACACTAGCCCAGTCCACCCACATTCAACCCAGCCCAGCCCAGCCTAGATTAGTCCATTTTAACCCAGCTCACCCCACCTCAACCCAACTGGGCCCAGGTCAACTCAGTTAAAACCATTTCAACCCAATTCAGCCCAGCTCAGTACAGCCCAGTTAATCTCAGCTCAGCCAAGAAGAGCCCAGTTTAGACCAACTGAGAGGGTAACAGGCAGGAAGGCTAGGGGTCTCCAAACAGAGGAAATAGGCTGCAAGTGTCAGACATTTTTTTTCTCTCCCTTAAGCGGCAGGAGGAAAAGACTACAAGTGTCAGATGTTTTCTCTTCTCTGTACAAATGTAGAAGCTTTCTTTTACAATTCTGTGTTGCCATGACGACACCTGGTTCCACCTGAACTTAACTTTTCTCAGACCTTGAGGTAACTAATGCATGTTTCTTATGGAAATGTTTTCCTTAAGCTGTGTTAATGAACTACGTATTTACTCTATACTCTGTCTGTCTTCAAGTCAGTTCCACCTAAGACTCCAGCTTGACAAACCAGTGTATTTTACCCGTGCAAATATTCTCTTAAGCTGTGTTAATGAACTATGTATTTACTCTATACTCTGTCTGTCTTCAAGTCAGTTCCACCTAAGACTCCAGCTTGACAAACCAGTGTATTTTACCCGTGCAAATATTCTCTTAAGCTGTGTTAATGAGACCACGTATTTGCTTGGAAACCTGCCTTTCTTCAAGATTCATGTCAATCATTTTATGGCCTGGGACGACTCACTTTGTGTCAACGTTATCTCAAAATGCACGCTGTGGGTGAGGGGCCAGGTGCCAGTCTCTGAGTTTTGAGACATTTCCTTTCTCTAATTAACAGCCTCCTGATAGACATGTAACATATTCCTAAAGACTAGCAGGGGGGCCCTCTTTCTGCCCCCTTCTGATGTCTATGTCAGAAGCTGTCTCTCTCTCTTTTATACTTTAATCAAGCTTTATCACACAAAAGCTCTGAGCGATCAAGCCTCGTCACTGGCCCTGGACTGAATTCCTCTACTCTGGAGGCCAAGAATCCCAGCATCATTCATGACTCAGCAACAACCTTTCAAGCTCAATCTAGTTCAGCCCAGTTCAGCCTAGTTCAGCTCACTTTACCTGTCTCAGCCCAGTTCAGTCCAGCTCAGTTCATTTTAGTCTAATTGAGCCCAGCTCTACCCAGTTCAGCTCAGTTTGCCTAGACCAGCTCAGTTCAGCCCATTTCAGCCCAGTTCAGCCCAGTTCACCCAGCTCAGCCCAGCTCTGCTCATCTCAGCCCAGTTCAGTGCAGCTCAGTCCAGTTCAGCCCAGCTCAGCCCAGCCTAGCCTAGCTTAGCCCAGTTCAGCCTAGTTCAGCTCAGCTCACCTATCTCAGCCCAGTTCAGCCCAGCTCACGCAACTCAGGCCAGCTCAACCCTGCTCAGCCAGCCTAGGCCAATCCAACCCACTTCAGCTCATTTCAGCCTAGTTCAGCTCAGTTCACCCAGCTCAGCCCAGCTGAGCTCATCTCAGCCCAGTTCAGCTCAGCTTAGCCCAGCCCAGTTTAGCCCAGCTCAGCCCAGTTCAGCCTAGTTCAGCTCAGCTCACCTATTTCAGCCCAGTTCAGCTCAGTTCACCCAGCTCAGCCCAGCTCAGCTCATCTCAGCCCAGTTCAGCCCAACCTAGCCCAGCTCAGCCCAGTTCAGCCCAGCTCAGCCCAGTTCAGTCCATTTTAGCCTAATTGAACACAGCTCAGCCTAGTTCAGCTCAGCTCTACCAAGTTCAGCTCAGCTTTCCTAGCCCAGCCCAGTTCAGTCCAGTTCAGCCCAGTCCAGCCCAGTTCACCCAACTCACCTAGCTCAGGCCAGCTCAACCCTGCTCAGCCCAGCCGAGGCCAGTTCAGCTCATTTCAGCCCAGTTCAGCCTAGTTCAGCTCAGCTCACCCAGCTCAGCCCAGGTAAGCTCATCTCAGCCCAGTTCAGCTTAGCTCATCTCAGCCTGGTTCAGCCCAGCTCAGCCCAGTTCAGCTCAACTCAGCCCAGCTCACCTAGCTCAGCCCAGTTCAGTCCATTTTAGCCTAATTGAACCCAGTTCAGCCTAGTTCAGCTCAGCTCACCTATCTCAGCCCAGGTAAGCTCATCTCAGCCCAGTTCAGCCCAGTCCAGCCCAGTTCACCCCAGCTCAGCCCAGTTCAGCTCAACTCAGCCCAGCTCACCTAGCTCAGCCCAGTTCAGTCCATTTTAGCCTAATTGAACACAGCTCAGCCTAGTTCAGCTCAGCTCTACCCAGTTCAGTTCAGCTTGCATAGCCCAGCCCAGTTCAGTCCAGCTCAGCCCAGTCCAGCCCAGTTCACCCAGGTCACCCAGCTCAGCCCAGTTCAGCCCAGTTCAGCTCAGCTTGTCTAACCCAGTCCAGTTCAGTCCAGTTCTGCCCAGTTCATCCCAGCTCACCCAACTCAGGCCAGCTCAACCCTGCTCAGCCCAGCCTAGGCTAGTTCAGCCTAGTTCAGCCCATTTCAGCCCAGTTCAGCTCAGTTCACCCAGCTCAGCCCAGCTTAGCCCAGCTCAGCCAAGTTCAGACCAGTTCAGCCTAGCTCAGCCCAGTTCAGCCTAGTTTAGCTCAACTTACCTACCTGAGCCCAGTTTAGCCCAGCTCAGTCCATTTTAGCCTAATTGAGCCCAGGTCAGTCCAGTTTAGCTCAGCTCACCCAACTTAACCCAGTTCATCCCAGGCTAGCCCAGCTCAGCCCAGTGCAGCCCAGTTCAGCCTAGTTCAGTTCAGCTCACCTAGCTCAGCCCAGTGCAGCCCAACTCAGTCCATTTTAGCCTAATTGAGCTCAGCTCGCCTAGCCCAGCCCAGTTCAGGCCAGCTTTACCCAGTTCAGCTCAGCTTGCCTAGCCCAGCCCAGTTCAGCCCAGTCCAGCTTTCAGCTCTCTGCCCAGTTCAGCCTGCTATGTAGAGCATCCTGCTCCGTGTCTGGTGGGTGGCAGTCTGCCTTTCTTTTTAGAGCCTGTCCTCTGTCCTCCCACCCCAGGAGGCCCTAGTGTGCCCAACTACAGAGGAGATGACCCTCAACAGCTTTTGGGACCCACCTGCTCATGGCTGCCCAAGGGTCCAGTGCAGCTGGGAGGGGCCCTTGCCTTTTGTCCATGTGGCCCCGCACTGCAGGTCCCTCTACTCGCTTGCCCCAGAGGCGCTGGAGTGGGTGGAAGCCTAGGCCTTGTCTAGGCCCTCCTGATGGCTGTGTAGTCTTAGCTGACCCTGCCCCTCTCTGGGCCATTTGGGCTGTTGGTGAGGCTGATGCTGTGAGGGGCAGGCTGGGATAGACTGCGTGACCCCATAGATGGGGTCATTCACCCACTTCCTGTCCCACCAGTTGCGGCCGCTTGCCTCCACGTCATGTCTGGTCTGTGGTCTGGCTGTGGTGGGGCCAGGTGTGTGTGGCCTGGACTGTGGGACCCCCAGGAACTTGACCCTGGCTGGAGACCTTGTGGGTGCAGAGGCAGGAGCCATGTGGGGGTGGTCGTGGCCCCAGGGGGCTGTCCGTGGAGCTGGGCTGGGGGCCGAGGCGAAAAGAAGCTGAGGTCACAGTGGAAGAAGCAGAGGCCACAGTAGCCAGAGTCAGGGGCCACAGTAGCCAGAGTCAGGGGCCTAAGGTCTCTGAGGGACACATGGCCCCAGAGTGGAGAAGAAGTGAGGCTGGAGGGGGGAAGGCTGCACAGGTCAGCAGAGGCTGGAGCCCCGAGAGGCAGGCACTTCAGGGTGACCCCAGCGAGCAGGCTCCCTAGACCATCAGGGCGCAGGGCGGCTTGTTGGGTGGGGCCTCTCCAGCCTGGCCACGACCCTTCCTCTTCCTCCAGGGGTGGCGGGGTCCTTGACTGGAGCTGGAGCGGTGGTGTGGGGGTCACCCCTATCTGGAGTCTGGAGTCCTGTGTTGGGGGGTGGCTGACCTGCCCCTGCTGCCTCCGCCCTATTTCCTGCCCAGGATTCTCTGACCAGCTGCCCTGCCAGCTGCCCAGGTGCTTGGCCTCCCTGGTGACCCTCAGGAGGTGGTCCCTGCCTGGGCACACACGGGCTGAGGGGCTTGGTCTGCATCTGTGTCCGTATAAAATTTGTTTATTTTACTTTTGGCTGTGCTGGTTCTTCCGTTGCGATGTGCAGGCGCTGCTCTGACAGCGAGCACAAGCTCTCGTGGCGGCCACTCTCGTGTGGAGCACAGGCTCGAGGCCTGTGAGCTCAGCAGCTGCAGCCTGTGGGCTCTCGAGCCTGGTAGTTGTGGCTCACGGGCTTAGCTGCTCTGCGGCAGGTGGGATCTTCCTGGACCAGGGATTGAACTGGTGTCCCCTGCATTGCAAGGTGAATTTTTAACCACTGGACCACCAGGGAGGCCCTGATGCTTCATTTCTTCACACACAGAAGGTTCTGGAGCAATACAGGGACCAACAGTCCCCTCTGGGGAAGAATACCGTTGTGGGGAGGGCGGCTGGCAGGTGGAGATGCTGGGCCTCAGGGGGAGACCGGCTTTTCCCTGGGGCAGGGGTGGGGCCGGTAGGGTGGGAGGAGGAGACAGATGGAGGAAAAGGAGCCCAGGGTGTCGTGCCAGGTGGGCACATACACCCTGGCTTGGTTTAAGGACCCCTGGGGTCTATCATGAACCCTGGGACACCTGTAGTGCCACCCACAAGGGACATTTCCTCCCAGGCTGCCGGTTGGCCTCAGGTCCACCCATGTCCACTGTGCTAGCAGTGTCTGCATCACGGAGCCTGGCTCTGAGGGTCCTTCTTCTTGCTGGCCCTCGCGTGCCCGGGGCTCTGTGCCTTCTGGGGGTCCCTGTGTCCCTCATGTCCCCTGGCGCTGTCCCTGAGGGAGCTGGAGGAACAGGACTCAGGATGTGTGGTCACACGTGGCCTGGCGGGCATGCAGGAAACAGAGGAAGGTGGTGGGGCGTTTGAGGGCCGCAGTCTCCAGCATCCTGTGCCCCCATACAGATAGTACTACCCTACCAAGGTCACAGATGGGCATGGAGCTTTGGGCAGAAAGAAGAGCTTGGGCTTGAGACGGATGGACATGGGGTCTATAGGACTGAGAGCTGCAGAGTTTTGGGGAAGGGTTTGAGCCTTAGTGGGCACTGTTGGTAAAATTCACTGAGCACCCTCGGGAGTCAGGGACTTGTTCAGTGTGGGTCCAGGCTGGAGAGGAAAGAGCCGGGACTGGACAAGTCCTCCTGGGCTTCTTTGGAAGCAGGAGGGGCCTCAGCATGGCCAAGGCCTGCTGCCTGGCAGTGAGGGTCCTGGGGCTGTGACAAAGACCTCACTGCAGGGCTCAAAACAACAGAAATTTAATCTCATGCTTCAGAGCCAGAGGGAGACTTGAGTTTGATCCCTGGGTTTGGAAGAGCCCCTGGAGAAGGAAAAGGTTACCCACTCTAGTATTCTGGCCTGGAGAATTCCATGGACTGTATAGTCCACGGGGTCCCAAAGAGTTGGACATGACTGAATGACTTTCACCTGGACCCAGATGCCTGAGATCAAGGTGTGGGCAAGGCCGTGCTCTCCCCTGCCTTCCTACCTCCTCCAGCTTCTGGCCGCCCAGGCATTGCCCCCATCTCTGCCTCTGTCCTCATATGACCTCCCATCTAGGTCTGGCCTCCCCTCCTCTGTCCCTTGTAAGGACTCTTGTCATTAGATTTAGGGCCCACCTGGACAATCTCATCCTAAAATCCTTTAATCGTATCTGCAAAGACTGAATAAGGTCACATTCATGGGTCCCAGGGCTTAGGATGTGGACATAATTGCTGGGGGGCACCATTTAGTGGTGGGTTAATGGAGAAGGAAGAGGAGGAGGGACAGAGGGGACCCTGAGAAGCTGGCATCTTGCTGCTGGGAGGGCACGTGCAGCAGGGTCACTGGTTCAGAGCCCAGCTGGCTGGCATAACCCTTCTTGTCCTTCTCTGCAGCCCTGTTCTTGGCCGATCACTCACCTTCCAGCCCCACTAGAGGGGCTGCCTGCCACTGTCCTCGGAGAGACAGCAGGGAGCGGTCCTGAAGCAGGGGCTTAGTTCCCTGTCCTGGAATTGAACCTGCATAGCCTGGATGAAATCCTGGAGTCCTCGCAGCTAGAGCACCAGGGGCTGGAGACTAGAAGGAAGGATCGCCTGGCTCTTGCCTCATTTGAAAGCATGAATGTTCCAAGGAGGCAAACACTGTAAATACAGGTGCGAAGTTTATGATTAGAGACACAGCACAACACGTGGAAAGCACAGAGATAAGAGGTTTATTTATTCAAGACAGAGCAAGGCGGAGATACCAGCCCGGAAAGAAAGGGTGTGGGCATCCTCCCTAATGGGGAGGAGTGCAGTGAAGAGGTTGTTAACTCGTGTGTGTGTTGGCTTACGCGTGTGTTGGCTCAGGTGTATGTAGACTCGTGTGTGTTGACTCGTGTGTGTTGACTCACGCGTGTGTTGGCTCAGGTGTATGTAGACTCGTGTGTGTTGGCTCACGCGTGTGTTGGCTCATGTGTATGTAGACTCGTGTATGTAGGCTCCTGTGTGTTGGCTCACGCGTGTGTTGGCTCAGGTGTATGTAGACTCGTGTGTGTTGACTCACGCGTGTGTTGGCTCACGTGTATGTAGACTCGTGTGTGTAGGCTCCTGTGTGTTGGCTCACGCGTGTGTTGGCTCAGGTGTATGTAGACTCGTGTGTTGACTCGTGTGTGTTGACTCACGCGTGTGTCGGCTCACGTGTATGTAGACTCGTGTGTGTAGGCTCCTGTGTGTTGGCTCACGCGTGTGTTGGCTCAGGTGTATGTGGACTCGTGTGTTGGCTCACGCGTGTGTTGGCTCAGGTGTATGTAGACTCGTGTGTTGACTCGTGTGTGTTGGCTCACGCGTGTGTTGGCTCACGTGTATGTAGACTCGTGTGTGTAGGCTCCTGTGTGTTGGCTCACGTGTGTGTTGGCTCAGGTGTATGTAGACTCGTGTGTTGACTCGTGTGTGTTGGCTCACGCGTGTGTTGGCTCAGGTGTATGTAGACTCGTGTGTTGACTCATGTGTGTTGGCTCACGCGTGTGTTGGCTCAGGTGTATGTAGACTCGTGTGTTGACTCACGCGTGTGTCGGCTCACGTGTATGTAGACTCGTGTGTGTAGGCTCCTGTGTGTTGGCTCACGCGTGTGTTGGCTCACGTGTATGTAGACTCGTGTGTGTAGGCTCCTGTGTGTTGGCTCACGCGTGTGTTGGCTCAGGTGTATGTAGACTCGTGTGTGTTGACTCACGCGTGTGTTGGCTCAGGTGTATGTAGACTCGTGTGTTGACTCGTGTGTGTTGGCTCACGCGTGTGTTGGCTCAGGTGTATGTAGAGTCGTGTGTTGACTCGTGTGTGTTGACTCACGCGTGTGTTGGCTCACGTGTATGTAGACTCGTGTGTGTAGGCTCCTGTGTGTTGGCTCACGCGTGTGTTGGCTCAGGTGTATGTAGACTCGTGTGTTGACTCACGTGTATGTAGACGCGTGTGTGTAGGCTCCTGTGTGTTGGCTCACGCGTGTGTTGGCTCACGTGTATGTAGACTCGTGTGTTGGCTCATGCGTGTGTTGGCTCAGGTGTATGTAGACTCGTGTGTTGACTCGTGTGTGTTGGCTCACGCGTGTGTTGGCTCAGGTGTATGTAGACTCGTGTGTGTTGACTCACGCATGTGTTGGCTCACGTGTATGTAGACGCGTGTGTGTAGGCTCCTGTGTGTTGGCTCACGCGTGTGTTGGCTCAGGTGTATGTAGACTCGTGTGTTGACTCGTGTGTGTTGACTCACGCGTGTGTTGGCTCACGTGTATGTAGACTCGTGTGTGTAGGCTCCTGTGTGTTGGCTCACGCGTGTGTTGGCTCAGGTGTATGTAGACTCGTGTGTTGGCTCACGCGTGTGTTGGCTCAGGTGTATGTAGACTCGTGTGTTGGCTCACGCGTGTGTTGGCTCACGTGTATGTAGACTCGTGTGTTGGCTCACGCGTGTGTTGGCTCAGGTGTATGTAGACTCGTGTGTTGACTCGTGTGTGTTGACTCACGCGTGTGTTGGCTCACGTGTATGTAGACTCGTGTGTGTAGGCTCCTGTGTGTTGGCTCACGCGTGTGTTGGCTCAGGTGTATGTAGACTCGTGTGTTGGCTCACGTGTGTGTTGGCTCAGGTGTATGTAGACTCGTGTGTTGGCTCACGCGTGTGTTGGCTCACGTGTATGTAGACTCGTGTGTTGGCTCACGTGTATGTAGACTCGTGTATGTTGACTCACGCGTGTGTTGGCTCAGGTGTATGTAGACTCGTGTGTTGGCTCATGCGTGTGTTGGCTCACGTGTATGTAGACTCGTGTTTTGACTCACGCGTGTGTTGGCTCAGGTGTATGTAGACTCGTGTGTTGACTCACGCGTGTGTCGGCTCACGTGTATGTAGACTCGTGTGTTGACTCCTGTGTGTTGACTCACGCGTGTGTCGGCTCACGTGTATGTAGACGTGTGTGTGTAGGCCCCTGTGTGTTGGCTCACGCGTGTGTTGGCTCACGTGTATGTAGACTCGTGTGTGTTGACTCACGCGTGTGTCGGCTCACGTGTATGTAGACTCGTGTGTGTTGACTCACGCGTGTGTTGGCTCAGGTGTATGTAGACTCGTGTGTGTTGGCTCACGCGTGTGTTGGCTCAGGTGTATGTAGACTCGTGTGTTGGCTCACGCGTGTGTTGGCTCACGTGTATGTAGACGCGTGTGTGTAGGCTCCTGTGTGTTGACTCACGCGTGTGTCGGCTCACGTGTATGTAGACTCCTGTGTGTTGGCTCACGCGTGTGTTGGCTGACGTGTATGTAGACTCGTGTGTTGACTCGTGTGTGTTGACTCACGCGTGTGTTGGCTCAGGTGTATGTAGACTCGTGTGTTGACTCGTGTGTGTTGACTCACGCGTGTGTTGGCTCAGGTGTATGTAGACTCGTGTGTGTTGACTCACGCGTGTGTCGGCTCACGTGTATGTAGACTCGTGTGTGTTGACTCACGCGTGTGTCGGCTCACGTGTATGTAGACTCGTGTGTAGGCTCCTGTGTGTTGGCTCACGCGTGTGTTGGCTCAGGTGTATGTAGACTCGTGTGTTGGCTCACACGTGTGTTGGCTCACGTGTATGTAGACGCGTGTGTGTAGGCTCCTGTGTGTTGACTCACGCGTGTGTCGGCTCACG
Organism: Moschus berezovskii; assembly: GCF_049115385.1. Lineage (NCBI taxonomy): Eukaryota > Metazoa > Chordata > Mammalia > Artiodactyla > Moschidae > Moschus > Moschus berezovskii. The sequence continues at coordinate 514,517 of NC_142480.1, read as the reverse complement.
TGTATGTAGACTCGTGTGTGTTGACTCACGCGTGTGTCGGCTCACGTGTATGTAGACTCGTGTGTAGGCTCCTGTGTGTTGGCTCACGCGTGTGTTGGCTCAGGTGTATGTAGACTCGTGTGTTGGCTCACGCGTGTGTTGGCTCACGTGTATGTAGACGCGTGTGTGTAGGCTCCTGTGTGTTGACTCACGCGTGTGTCGGCTCACGTGTATGTAGACTCGTGTGTGTTGACTCACGCGTGTGTTGGCTCACGTGTATGTAGACGCGTGTGTAGGCTCCTGTGTGTTGACTCACGCGTGTGTTGGCTCACGTGTATGTAGACTCGTGTGTTGACTCCTGTGTGTTGGCTCACGCGTGTGTTGGCTCACGTGTATGTAGACTCGTGTGTGTAGGCTCCTGTGTGTTGGCTCACGCGTGTGCTGACTTGCGTGTGTTGACTCGTGTCTGTGGGGCAGTTCTTCCGGGTTCTGTCCTCTGGCCGATCACCTCTCCTCTTTCCCACACTTGACCTCTCCTCAGGCTCTCCCCGTATGCATAAGCATTTTTACTGAGAAAGATTCTAGCACAGGCCACCTGGAGGTTCGACCACACTTATTCTGGGTTGCACCCTCCCTTTATGACCCTGGAGGAGCCTTCCTGCCCAGGTACAGCTGGGAAGGATCCCCTGGCCTCAGGAGTGATAGATGGGGTCCTCTTGTCTCTACTTGAGCAGATCTCAGCTCCTGCCATGAGTTTTGCCCTTGGAGTGTCAGGGAATCACTTGCTGCACTTGGCAAACTCCACCTGCTCAGCCCAGGGCCCTCTCTTTTCTACCTCACCCCTTTCCCTCCTGACTCGGGGAAGACATGTGTGGTCTGTGTGTGATGACGCCCAGATCACAGGGCTGAGGTACCTCATTCTGGGGTCCCCAGTGGGTCTCATGGTCTGGGGTGCAAGTCAGAGAGAGAAGACACCCCACTCTGCCCTCAGAAGTCCCAGCTCAGGGGACAGGGAGGAGGGTACCTGGCCTTGGCTTGAGAGAGCCCTGCAGGTACGGTCTGGTCTCGGGCCTGGTTTCCTGAGACTCTATGAGTCTATGCAAGTGTGTAGTGTTGACCTGTGAGGGTGGAGCACGGCAGCGCTGTGGCCTTGGCCTTGTATGAGGCTCTCTCTTGATCTCATGTTCTATTTGGACCAGACTCTTGGTGTCTCTGGACAACCTCAGAGTTGCCCAACCCTGGGTGTTCTACCTTCGATCCCTGCAGGCTGCTTGGTCCGTGTTAGCGTCCATGGGATGTGGTCTCCTAGCATGGATGGCGGCTCTCAGAAGGGCCTTCACCATGAATGGTCTCTCCTGTCAGCGTTGACCATGACTGACCCTTTAGGGTTTGCCTGCTGGGAGTGGGACTGTTGTTTGACCTTCACGTGGGGAAGGGTGGTAAGTCAGGGCCAGTGGAGCAGGTGTGGTGGAGGCTGAGGCAGGGTCTCTGTGGGCATCAAAGGATGCTTGAATCAGGCTTGGCTGGACACTTGGGTGCTTAGGACCCAGAGCTGTCTTCTGCCTGCTTCCCTCTGATCCTTGTCCACTTCCTTGGGTGGAGGTACCTCCCACTTCCATGGGACCACAGCTCCTCTAAAGTATGTACATGGGATTTTTTACTTTAATGAACTTTACTTGGAAAAGTTAGGAGAGAGAGGTCAGACAAGGCCACAGTGGGGGGGTTTTGGGGTGGGCTTCTGGGCTGAGTGGTGGGGTTGGGTGGATTGCTGGGCTGAGTGGGCTGCGGTGCAGGCCCTGTGGAGAGAGAGGTCAGACAAGGCCACAGTGAGGGGGTTTTGGGGTGGGCTGCTCGGCTGAATAGGTTGTTTGGGGTGGGCCTGGGCTGAGCTGGCTGCGGGGCAGGCCCTGTGGTAATCCCCCTGTGCTGTGGGACCTGTCTTCTACTGTGGAGGCCCTGCCTGCAGCCCTGGAAACTCCCACAGCTCTCCCCAGAAGGGTTTCCCCGCCCCCTTATTCTGCAGGCCCAGGGCCTGGGGGTGGACAGCAGGAAGGGTGGACAGGGGAGCAGGGCAGGGCCCTTGGACCTGGGGCAGGGAGGCGGGGACTGAGGCTGGGGAGGGAGCTCTTGGCTTGGTTGGGCTGGACTCAGATGCTGGTTGGGCTGGACTGGGGCTCTTGAGTCTTAGGTGGGCTCTGGACTCTAAGCATGGGGTGGGCTGTGAGATCCAGGCCCTCCATGTGTTTTGGGGACTGTTCTGTTAGTCAGGATGTGGCCCCCACCCCAGGGGCCTGGGAGGAGCCGAGGGCAGTCAGTGTCCACGCCCAGCCCAGGTCTCTGGAGGGGACAGATGCTCTCCTGGGACTTTCCCCCAAGTGGGGTGGGTGTGGGGGCTGTGAATGGTGGGCCTCCTTGTTGCCTTTGACCTTGAGACTGAGCTGGACTGTCTGGATGCCTGCGGCTGGTCGTTGAGCCCCTCAGTGGTTGTCTGCCCCTTCCTCCTTCCCAGGGCAGCTTGGCAGCCGCAGGGATGCTCAGATGCCAGGAGGCAGCGGGCGCTGCGTGATGTTGGTGTAGTCTTGGGGGCCCTGGGGCTGCCCCTGGAGAATGGCGGCCAGGACCCACTTCACCTGGGGGAGGGCACGTGTGAGGCGGGTTCTGAGCCCAGCCGGGGCTCCCCCTCTCTGGGCGCCCCGCCCGGAAGTGGGGCATCCGTGCCCACCTTGCAGAGGCTGACGGCGGCGCCGTAGCTCGTGCTGAGCAGGAAGAGCACGATGAAGACGAGGAGGCTGGTCCAGGTCTCCTCCAGCTCCTCGCTCTCAGCTTCTTCCGCACACAGGTCCTCGAGGGCCAGCTCTGTGGGCACGGGCGGTTAGCCCCCTGGCCTGGGGTCAAGGTGGGGAAGACAGGCCTGGCCACCCTTAGGGAGTGGAGGGAGCTGGGCCTGGTGCCCTGGTCCTGGGTGGCCCCCATTCTGGCCCTTCCAGCTGGCCCTGGCTGTGGGGGCAGGAGGGCCCTGAGCCGGCAGGCAGCTGTGTGGGGGACTCCGGGCCCTGCCCTCTCGCGTCCATCCCTAACCCCCAGGTGGTTGGTATTTACTCTCCCACCGTTTCGCACAGCTTCTCTGCTGACCGCTGGTCACTTGCACTCAACCCTGTGGGCTCCTCAGCTCTGTCCCACTCCCACTCTCCACTGCATGGCAGGTGGTGGCCCCCCGGCCTGGAGAGTGCCCTCCTCCATCAACTGCACGGCCCGTGGCTGCCTAGTCCAGCCCCCTGGGTCCCATTGCTGCTCAGCTTCACTCTCGTCAGGGGCTGGCCTCCCTGCCTGGAGCCCTCAGGAGAAGCCAGGACCCGGGACGGCCCCTGGAGTCAACATATCATCACAAGTGGTGATGGGCTGTGCCCAGGCAAGTGGACCTTGCCCAACGTGTGGGAATCCAGAGCTGCCCCCAGCCCCCTGCTCCTCCTGTCCTGGGGCTGGGCCTCTCCTCTCCCAGCACAGCCTCCACTCTGGGCTCCCTTCAGGGTGTGGGCTGTGCATGTGGTGGTTTCTGTGGATGTGTGGTGGTGACCGTGTGCTGTCCACATGTGCATCCACACACATGTCTGTGTGAGTGTGTCCATGTCTGTGTGCTCTCAGGTGTGTGTCTATGTGTGTCTGTCCACATGCCTGTGTGTGTCCATGTGCGTCCATGTGTCAGCGTGTGTATCCATGTGTCAGCGTGTGTATCCATGTGTGTTCCCATGTGCCTGTGCATCCTACTGTTCGTCTGTGGAGTGCAACTGACAGAGAGGCATTGGCCCGGGGAGGCTGGGGCCACAGCAGGAAACCAAGTGGGGCAAGGGAGGGTCCAGGGTCCAGGGTGTGAGGGTGTGACCTGAGTGATAGAGTGTGGGTGTGGTCTTGGTAAAGGGTGTGGCCTGGATGAGAGGGTGTGAGGGTGAGAGGGTGTGAGGGTATGAGGGTGTAGCCTGGGTGAGAGGGTGTGAGGGTGTGAAGGTGTAGCCTGGGTGAGAGGGTGTGTCTGGGTGAGAATGTGTGAGGGGGTGGCCTGGGTGTTAGGGTGTGGCCTGGGTGAGAGGGTGTGCCTGGGTGAGAATGTGTGAGGGTGTGGCCTGGATGATAGACTGTGAGAGTGTGGTCTTGGTAAAGGGTGTGGCCTGGGTGAGAGGGTGTGAGGGTGAGAGGGTGTAGCCTGGGTGAGAGGGTGTGAGGGTGTGAAGGTGTAGCCTGGGTGAGAGGGTGTGTCTGGGTGAGAATGTGTGAGGGGGTGGCCTGGGTGTTAGGGTGTGGCCTGGGTGAGAGGGTGTGGCCTGGATGAGAGGGTGTGAGGGTGTGCCTGGGTGAGAATGTGTGAGGGTGTGGCCTGGATGATAGACTGTGAGAGTGTGGTCTTGGTAAAGGGTGTGGCCTGGATGAGAGGGTGTGGCCTGGGTGAGGGTGAGAGGGTGTGATGGTGTGAGGGTGTGAGTGTGTGGCCTGGCTGAGAGGGTGAGGGGGTGTGAGGGTGTGGCTTGGCTGAGAGGGTGTGAGGGTGTGGCCTGGCTGAGAGGGTGTAGCCTGGGTGAGAGGGTGAGAGGGTGTGGCCTGACTGAGAGGGTGAGAGGGTGTGAGGGTGTGGCTTGGCTGAGAGGGTGTGAGGGTGTAGCCTGGGTAACAGGGTGAGAGGGTGTGGCCTGGGTAAGAAGGTATGAGGGTGTGAGGGTGTGGTCTGGGTGAGGGTGAGAGAGTGTGAGGGTGTAGCCTGGATGAGAGGGTGTGAGGGTATGGCCTGGGTGAGGGTGAGAGCATGTGAGGGTGTGGCCTGGCTGAGAGGGTGTGAGGGTGTGGCCTGGGTAAGAAGGTGTGAGGGTGTGAGGGTGTGGTCTGGGTGAGGGTGAGAGCATGTGAGGGTGTGGCCTGGCTGAGAGGGTGTGAGGGTGTGAGGGTGTGTTCTGGGTGAGAGGGCGGGCCTCTTGTGAGTGTGTGGGATGCTGCCTGTGGCTGGCAGTGGATGGGTGTGGAGCCTTGGCACCAGTGGACATGGTGGCCTGAGGGTGCTTGGGAGTGGTGGGTGTGTCCCAGACCGATTCAGAGTGGAGTGAGACTGAGCAGCAAGATGGGGCGCTGGCGCTGAGCCTGGCCCAGCAAGACGGCATGGGTGGGGGATTTCAGAGGTGGGGGCCAGAGGAGCAGACCCCAGGCTAGCCCACATGCGCAGCTGGCCTGTTTGTACCCCAGAGGTGACAGTGGAGGGACCTGCATGCTGGTGCCTATGTGCAGGTCTGACTTGACCCGTTTCTCTATCTGGAGGGCCTGTGTGTGAGCAGCTGAACTTGGGAGCTTGGGGGCTTATCTGTGTCCAGAGGGGCTGACAGGAGCCTCGGGTAGAGGCCCCACCCCGGGGGTCTGAGACCCTCAGAAAAGGCTGGGGTGGTCCCTCCCCTAGGACCGCCCTCTGGCTCTTAGAACTTGCTGAGTGGGCAGAATTCATAGTGGGGTAGGGGGAGGGCCTCAACATGGAGAGTGATGCCGGACAGAGCCCTGTCTCAGGCCTGGCCGCCTGCCATGCCTTCCCTTCCTCTTTGCTGGGACATCCCCCCGCACCCCGACCCACAGCCCACGAGCCCCAAGAACAGGCATGCCCGGGGCTCTGAGCAGGCACCAGAATGTTTATTGACAGTGGACAGAAGGTCCCACTGGCCCTCCCTTGCCCCTGGAGAGGGGCGGCGGGAGGGCAGGCATTATTTACCGCTGTTAATGAGCACCGATTTCTCCAGGGTCCTAGTCTTGGGCAGTGCCTCATGGATCACTTGGCAGGTAAACTCATCATCCATCTTCCACTTGGCCTTGGGGACCGCCAGGCGGCTGTAGGCGAAGAAGGCGGGGGTGTTGTTGTTGGCCCTGTGGGGCTGCGTGGTGGTGTGCTGGTCTGCGCGCACGGGTTTCTTGTTATGCAGCCACCGCACAGAGATGTCCTTGGGGAAGAATTTCTGGATCAGGCAGGTGAGGGTGAGCTCCTCCTCATTCTCCAGCTCCTTTCTGTCTGGCCAGAACACGTAGACCTTGGGGGCAACACGCTTGCCTGCGGACAGGTGTGTGGTCAGCCAGGCTTCTCCCAGGAGGCCCACCTACCTCCCCTCAGCCTGCCGCTCACCAACATCCTTGGAGATGGACCGCTGGATATCCATGGGCAGGTCACCGTGGCTCACTTTGCAGTAGTAGGTCTCACCTTCCACCCAGTCAGTGACATCCACCGGCAGGGTGGACGTGACAGTGATCGTCCCGTTGAACTGGGTCTTTATGTCGAGGGGGTCTGCGTGCACAGGTTTCCCATTTGCCCTCGACCAGGTCAGGCTCAAGTTCTTCGTGCTGGCCAGGTCCACAACCAGGCAGGTGATCTTGGGTGACTTGTTGACGTACAGCTCGAGGGGGGTGGGTGGGCTCAGGTAAGTGCTCACGCCGCGGGGCTCGGACTCGGCTGTGTGTGAGAGGGGCCCACGTGAGGTTGGCCGCCCTCCTCCCTGAGACCCCAGTGTCTGAATGTCGGCGCAGCTGAGGGTCGTACCTGTGCACCTGCGGGCGTGGTTGTCGAAGTTGAAGCCGTAATAGTTGACCCGGCAGGTGTAGGTTTTTTTGGACACCCACTGGCCCTGTGTGATGTTGACTTCACTGTAGGTGGAGGTCACATTGCCCTCCTGCATCTCGGGGCCGGATTGTGCATACAGTTCTTTGGACTCATGCCCATCCACCAGCCAGGTGACCTTGATTTTGCCTGGGGTGTAGCCAGAGATCCAGCACAGGAGCTGGATGGTGGTGTGGGTGTCGCCATTGGGGTTGCAGGAGGAGTAGAAGAGCTTCACTGAGGGGTCGCTGAAGTTCTTGGTGCACTCTGGGGGCAGAGGTGGCAGATGTGGGACTGGTCTCCCGGGGACCCCAGCCTCTTCTCCCTGCTCCTCCAGTCCTGGCTGGCCCAGCCCCGACCCCTGGCTACCTCACCGGCTACCCCAGCCCTGGCTCACCAGTGCTGATGGTTCCCATGGTGGTGTAGTTGGTCTCAGCGTGGAAAACACTGCAGGTGAACTGCTTGGACTGCTCGCCTGAGACGGTCAGCTGGCTGGTGGTAATGTAGAGATCGGAGTTCGCCATTTGGATGCTAGGGAAGGTCAGTGTGCTCCCGTCCAGGGGCACTGTGTCCCAGGTCACGGTCACTGACCCTGGGAAGTAGCCCTTGACCAGGCAGCCCAGCATCACAGAGTCTTCCTTTGTGCAACAGGACCTCAGGGGGTAGACGGATGGTCTCTGGTTGGAGGCTGTGGGGACAGGACCAGGGTCAGTGCTGCTCTCAGGACTGTCACCCATACGTGCCAGGCTGACTGCTCACCTGGGGTGGGCTGTGGAGCTGAGGTGGGGTGGTCTGGTTCAGGGAGCACTGGGACTCTGCTCCAGCCTTGAGGGACAGATGGCTTCTTCTGGGTTCTTTTCTCGCCTCCTGACCCCTCCAGGGACCCCTCCAGTGAGCAGCTGTGCTCCACCTCCTGAGCCCACCAGGAATCCCACCAGTGAGCAGTGACAGTCACTGCCCTTGGCCTGAGTGGTTGGACACAGGACACTTGAGTGGAGGTGTCACTTCCTGGAGGTGGGTGCTCAGAGCTCATGACCTCTGTCAGTGCCTGGGGACCGGAGAGACCTCCAGGAGATACCAGGCTGTTCTTCTGTCCCCACTCAGACCCCTGTTGGAGATCAGGGACTCTGAGAACCCCAGGAACCATGAGTCTGTCCGCTCTGCCCACCTTAGCCCTGGCCTGGGTCAGAGACCCCCAGGGATCACCAGGCTGCTTCCCCACTCCCATAACTCAGAGCCCCCTGGGGACCCAAAGGCCCCCGCTTCCCAGGAATCACCCCAGTCCTTGTGGGCATCCTGTGGGTGGATCCACCTGCTTCCCTCTGGGCCCTGCTACCTGCGGCCAGTGGATTAGCCCTTCAGGTCCCTGAGCTGTTCCATCATGGCTGCCCCTTCACCCCATTTTTCCCCTGAAGAGCCCAGGCCCCCTGGTGCCCTGCCTGTGGACCCGCAAGGAAGTTCGATTACAGCCCCATCGAGAGAGGATGAAGACCCCTCAGGGCCCTCCTCAGCCCCCTCGGCAGCCCCCTCAGGCTCAGTGCAGTTCAGTCAGCTCAGCTTATTCAGCTCTGTTCAGCCCAATTCAACCCTGTTTATCCCAGTTCAGCCCAGCTCAACTCAGTCCAGTTCAGCCCAGCTCAACCCATTTCAGCCCAGCTAAGCCCTGTTAATTCCTGTTCAGCCCAGTTTTGCTCAGCTCAGCCCAGTTCAGCCCAGCTCAGCTCAATTCAGTCCAGTTCAGCCCTGTTCAGGCCATTTCATCCCAGCTTGACACGGTTCAGCCCAGCTCAGCTCAGCCCAACTCAACTCAGCCAAGCCCAGCTCAGCCATGTTCACCCCAACTTAGCCCTGTTCATCCCAGTTCAGCCCTGTTCAGCTCAGTTCAGCTCAGATAAGCCCAACTCAGTCTAGTTCAGCCTAGCTAAGCCCAGCTCAACTCAGTTCAGCCCAACTCAGCCCCATTCAGCCCAGTTCAGCCCAGAAAAGCCCAGCTTAGCCCAGTTCAGTTCAGCCCAGCTCAACTCAATCAAGCCTCATTCAACTCAACCAAGCCCAGCTCAGCAGAGTTCAGTCCAGTTCAGTCCAGTCAGTTCGGACCAGCGCAACTCAGGCCAGCTCATCCCAGTTCAGTCTGTTTAGCTTGGTTCAGCCTAGTTCAGCCTTCCTCAGCCTTATTCAGCCCTGTTCATCCCAGTTCAGCTCTATTCAGCTCAGCTCAACCCAGTTCAACCAAGCTCAGCCAAGTTTAGCTCAGCTCAGCCCAGCCCTGTTCAGCGCAGCTCAGCCTGGTTCAGCCCTGCTCAGCTTAGTTCAGCCCTGTTCAAACCAGTTCAATCAAGCTCAACCCAGTTCAGCCCAGCTTAACCCTTTTCCGCCCATCTCAGCCCAGTTCAGCCCTGCTCAGCCTAGTTCAGCCTTGTTCAAGCCAGTTCAATCCAGTTCAGCCCAGCTCAGTCCTGTTCAGCCCAGCTCAACACTTTTCAGGCCAGCTCAGCCCAGTTCAGCCCTGCTCAGCCTAGTTCAGCCCAGCTCAACCCTTTCAGTCCAGCTCAGTCCGGTTCAACCCCACTCAGCCTAGTTCAGCCCTGTTCAAGCCAGTTCAACCAAGCTCAACCCAGTTCAGCCCAGTTCAGCCAGCTTCAACCCAGTTCAGCCCAGTTAAGCCCAGATCAACCTTATTCACCTCAGCTTAGCCTAGTTCAGCCCAACTCAACCCAGTTCAGCCCAGCTAAACCCAGGACAGCCCAGTTCAGCCCTGTTCAGCCCAGCACAGTGCAGCTCAACCTAGCTCAGCCCAGTTTGACCCAGCTCAACTCAGCCAATCCCCACTCAGCCCCACCCCTCCAGGGTAGGCAAGCTCACTAGAGAAGATTCTAGCCCAGCCAGCCCAGCCAGCCAAGATAGGTTTGGGTTGCCCATTTTATCCCACCTAGCCATTCCAGTTTGGCTGGACTCAGCTGAGCCCAGTTTCTTCTGACTCAGCCCAACTCAATCCAGCCGAGTCCAGTCAAGTCCAGGTCCACCTAAGTCAGCTTAGCACAGCCCAGTTCAGGCAACCCAGGACGGTTGACTCCTGAGCTCTGCTCAGCTGGACCAGCCTGGTTTAGGACAGCCAAGATAGGCTACCCTGGCCCCCTGAGAACAACATCTCTCCAAACCACCTGGCTCAGTCCACCCAGTTTAACCCAGAATCACCTTGACTCCAAGCAGCCCAGCTCACTTCAGCTCAGTTCACAGTCCCACGTGGCTGAGGACAGCCCGTGTGTCCAGTGAGGCCCAGCTGAGGCTGGGATGGTTCATCTCCCTCCTCATGGCTCTGTCCACTAAGCCACACTTGGCCCAGAGGAGCCCTGCCTGGCCCGCCTGAGTCAGGGTGGCTCAGGGCAGACAGTGTGGCTGCAGTGCTCTTGCTGTGTTGGCCAGCATGCGGACTGACCCTGCAGCTTTCCCCCCTGACCCTGGCTAGCTGCCACTGTCCTGGCTGGCTGTGGGCAGATCCGTGCTCAGCCCACTTTCCACACCCTGTGTGTAGTCCCTGCCCTGGCCCTGACCTGTCTGAGAATCTCGGCCCCTTTGTCTCCTACAGGTCGGCTTTGAGCATTTTCTCCCTTCCCTGTGTCCCCATGCGGGGAGTGGACAGCGGAGAGACAAGCAGTGACCTGGAGGTTGCGTTCCCACGGCAGGCAGTTCAGGTATCTTCTCCCAGCAGGGTCTGGGTGGCTCCAGGAGCTGGGGCGCCCAAGGTGCTGGGTGCTCCATCATGTGTCCATGGCTGGTGTGGCCCGTCTGGCCAGTGGTGGCCTTCTCCAGGATCCCTGGACAGGCTCCCGGGTGAGGTGAATCGCTAATACCCATTGCTGTCATTGTTACATCCAGATGGTAGGGCCTGGGCGGGGATTGGGGGGCTCTGCCTCAGTGCTCTCAGCTAAAAATGGGGTGGGAACCCCCGGAGGCCCCAGCAGCCCTGGGATTTCCCTTCTCTTTCTGTTCTTGGGAAGTCAGCTGAGTGATGGAAGGTCCCAGGCCAGGCTCCTCTCTGTGGCCTCACCCCCCGGCCTCCGCTGCTGGCTCATGGCCTCTCTTCTCGATGCCACGAGCTGCCTTGGTGAGCCCGTGGCATGCACTATGGTCGTGTGATGGCTGGGAAGGGACAGGGCAGCAGGCATGACCACCACTGTCCCCGAGGCCACCCTGAGAGGGAGAGGTCGAGGCCTGGTGGCCCCGGAGCCTGCGGTGGATCCTGGGGCTACCCGAGAGCACACTGCTAGGAGGAGCAGGCTGAGGTCTGGCCCACTGGGGTGGCCCTGGCTGTGTGTGCAGGGCCATGAGTCCAGCTGGGTGTAGGCAAGGGAGCGACAGCTCGCCCCCTGGCAGGCTCATCCTCTGCCTGTGTGCCTGCTGCACAATCACTGTCCTGCAGCCAGGCTCCCATCAGGTTAGCGAGGGCCTGGGGAAGGCTGGACACGAGCTTCCCCAGAGCCTGGGGTGGACCGTGCCACCTGGGCTGCCATAGTCCACCCAGGGTGTGAGGACAGCAGTGGTCCCTCACAGATGCTCACTGATGTGTGCTCAGCTGGTGATGGCTGAGTGTCGGCCTTGCCTCCGTTTCGTGGACCTGGGCTGCAGGACCCTGTGCCCTGGACCCAGGACGTCCTGGGCTGGTGGTCCACATGCCAGAGGCCTTGTGAGGCCTGGTCCTCTTGGAGGGCAGAAGACCCCAGAGGGCAGCCTCATGCCTGGGGGTGGACCCAGTGCACAGAGCTGGGGCCCCGAGGACCCCAGGACAGATTGTCCTGGTCTGTGCCACCCCTCCCCCCTTGGCCCCAGGGACAGATGGTGCATGGGAGGTGGATGGGAGAACACCGAGTTCCCTGGAAGGACCCAGGGTTCTCAGAGAAACCACAGGGAGTGCAGAGCCCCACTGGGGAGCCTCCTGCCAGGTGGTGTCAGGCCCTGCAGCCTGCACTGTGTGAGCGTGTGGGGCTGGGGCTTGGCCTGTCTGCCCTGGCCCACCCTGGCACCCCTTTGCTCATTCTCCCCCGCCGTGGGCACTCAGGGCAGAGGCCTTGGTGCCCGGCCGATATATACGTTTATTTGGCTGTGCTGGGTCTTAGCTGTGTCACACGAGCTCTTTAGCTGTCAAGGCTAGTTCTCCGACCAGGGGTCGAACCCAGGCCCCCTGAACTGGGAGCATGGAGTCTTAACCGGTGGACCAGCAGCAAAGCTCCCCCTTGCTAGTTTTCAACTTGTGATAAGCGTCTCCTGGCTAATCCCTTGGCTGTTTATGCTGCTTATTGAACCCTTTTCATTGAACAGAAATTCTTGATTTCCACATGGCAGGGTCATCGGCTATTTACCCTCCAGCTTGTACATTCGGGGCTGCTGTGTGAGCTTCCTGGGCCTGCCATGACAAAGGCCACACAGTTGGTGGCTTAAAACCAAAGAAATGGACCCTCACATTCTGGAGCCTGAAGTCCGAAACTGAGGAGTCAGCAGGGCTGGACTCTCCAGGAGGCTCCAGGGGGGCCCCCCCGCCTCCTTCAGTGCCTGGCGGCTCCGTCTTCGCCTCCATCTGCACATGGTCATCTGCCCTGTGTCAGCTCCTCCTGTTGTAAATCACTGGGCTTAATGTGCTTCTGAAATCGGGTGTGACGTAATCTCAAGGTCCTTAAGCGAATGACACTTGCAGAGACCTCATATCCAGACAAGGTCACATTCTGGAGTTCTGGGGGGATGCACACGGCACTGGGGAGATACTGTCACCACTCTTTGCCAGCCTCAGCTGGTCTTTTTCCTTTCAGCTTAGAGTTGGCCTTTCTGATGTAAGTTTTGGGTTTCAGCAGGCTCCCCCCACCACCCACTCACCTTGCAAGTGCTGTGGGGTAGACATGCAGGTTGAATTTCTCCATGGAAGAAGCCAGTTTCCCTGCTCACCTCAGAAGCTTTCCTGCTGCCTGGCAGTGCCATGCTCACTGTTGTCCACCTTCCTAAGAATGACCAGGCTATTTCTGAGTGTTCTCCTAGTCCTTGGGTCTGGTAATTTGTGCATGAGACCATCCTTTTCAGTGACGGTTAGGGGTATGTGTTAACACTGAGGGGGACAGTCTCCCCAAAACGCTTCATCCTTTGCTTTATTTTTCAAAATGATCTCAGCTGTAAATGGATCTCACCAACCAGCCAACTCAGCTGGGATTTTGATTTGGCACATACTGTGTCTCTTAGTCTGGGAGATAAATGATATTACTTTAATAAGCCATCCCTTTCTTGAGGAGTGTATCTCTCCAGGCATTCAGATTTCTTTTACGCTCTTGAATGGAATTTGATTGTTTTCTTCAAAGGTCTGGGACATTCTTTTTCAGGTCATTCCTTGTACTGCTGTGGCTTGTGCTGCCCTGTCTGTTTCAGTTTCTAGTAGGTTTTTGCTGACATGGAAGAACACGACTCAGTTCAGTTCAGTTCAGTTCAGTCGCTCAGTCGTGTCCGACTCTCCGCGACCCCATGAATCACAGCACGCCAGGCCTCCCTGTCCATCACCAACTCCCGGAGTACACTCAAACTCATGTCCACAGAGTCGGTGATGCCATCCAGCCATCCCATTCTCCGTCGTCCCCTTCTCCTCCCGCCCCCAACCTTTCCCAGCATCAGAGTCTTTTCCAGTGAGTCAACTCGTCTCATGAGAACACGACTACTTGTGGTAAATTGGCCTTGCATAGAAATTGTGCTTGTTAGTTCTAACAGTTTGCTGATGGTGTTGGCTTTTCCTTGGAAATGACCATATCATCTGCAAGTAGGACCTATTTCACATCTTTTTCAATTGTAACAGCCCTGTTTCTTTTTTCTTGTCATGTACCACTGGCCAGGACCTCCAATAATCTATTAAATGACCATCTTTCAAACTGTTTCGACTACGGTCTTTGTAAAAACTGTTTTACATTATAATTTAATTCATATACATGCATTATTTATGAAAGAATAGTGAAAGTGTTAGCTGCTCAGTTGTGTCCAACTCTTTGCAACCCTGTTGGCTGTAGCCTGCCAGGCGCCTCTGTCCATGGAATTCTCCAGGTAATAATACTGGAGTGGTTTGCCATTTCCTTCTCCAGGGGTATCTTCCCCACCCAGGGATTGAACCAAGGTCTCCTGCATTGCAGCTAGTTTCTTTACTATCTGAGTCACCAGGGAAGTCCAACATTATTTATATATAACATATATTATATATGTTTATTTATGTAACTGAAACAAAAGTTTCATGAAAATATTTAGTCTTGTTATATACAATGCATAGATTTTTCTCATTTTCTTTATTTATTAAAAAAGGTTTTTTATTAAAGATTTTTAATTTAAAAACCTTCATTATTAAACCTTATAAATGTTTTTTATTCTTTTAAACTTATAAAGGTTTTTTATTCTTTATTTACTAAAAAAGGCAACTCTCTGATTTGATTTCACAGTCCACAAATAGTCAGGTCACATGTGTGAAAAGCACTGCAAAATAGTATGACAGAAGGGACAGGCATACTTGCTTCATTTCTGTTGCCCTAATGGTCCAGGGGTGAGTGACGAGAATGAAGACAGAACACGAAATCTGGTGCAAGGGGTCAGGGGACCTGCAGCCCCTATTGGACTGGCATGCAGAGTCCACTCTGAGTCCAGCTTTTATTCCTAATCGCAGACTACAAGACTTTCTCAGATCTTATCTTTCTCAAGACACATGCTGTGTCAATCATGTGCTCCTGTACGTCACGGACGACACCGACGTTGTCCAGATCTCCTCTCTTCTGGTCTAGCCTTGGGAACAATTAGCAAGTTCGTAGGCAGCGTTCACGCCTGGCGCCAACCCAGTGTTCCAAGATCCCTGTTTTCATGATCCCTCTCATACTCCCTTCTGGGTCTGGCCTTGGGGTTTGAAAGTTAATCATTAACACAGTTTCTTAATATATGCTGTTTTTCCAGATTCTATTTCTGTGGGATTTCTCAAGGCTGTGAAAACACATTATTAGGGATTCCCACTACACATCTCCAGTCTTATGGGAATGCCTCTAAAGTTTGTCTGTTAGATGTGTTCCCTATAGCTTTATTCCTTCTTTCCTTATTCTTCTGGGTTAATAAGTACTCCTTAGCATTCCATTCTCATTTCCCTGTCAACTTTTTAGATGAGTCTCTTTGCACTGCGGTTTTCATGACTATAATGTGCATCCTGAAGTCACCACACTGAACTTAGCTTGAATATTTTGCTGCCTCACGTAAGTCGTTAGAACTTCGAAAGCTTGAGTTTCATTTGCGACCCACCCTTTGTGCTGTTGCCATGTGTGTTGCATCCATGCATTTAAAACCCCCACAACATACTGTTGACAGTTTTTAAACAATCAATTATCTTTTCAAGAAACGAAGAGAAGAAAGATGATGTCTTGCATTTGCATATTTACCATCTCTGAAGCTCCTCTTTCCATCCTGTAGATCTGAGTTTTCAGTTGGTGTCATTTCCTTTCGGCACAAAGGTTCTCTGTTAGCCTTTCCTTTACTGCAGGTCTCTTGGAAATGCCCTCCCTCAGGCTTTGTGTGTCTGTAAACATCTATTATGTATTTGTACTGATCTTGGAATGGTATTTTCTCTGGATTTAGAATTCCGGTTGAAACGCCCCATTCTGCTGTTTCCGGTCGCTGCTTGTCCTCATGAGAAGCCGTCTATGATCTGCTCCCTGCACATTTGCGTCATTTCTCTGACTGCTCTCAAGGCATCCTCTTTATCTTTGGTTTTCCTCAGTTTGTGCAACATGCCTCCACGTGGCACATCATATCGTATTTACTGTTAGGAACTGGCTGAGCTTCTTAAATCTGTGAATTGATATTTTGGCTACATTGGGAACTTTTGGCTTTTATCTCTTCAAAGACTTTTTCTGCCGCATTCTATCGCTTGTCCCTTTCTAGGACTCCAGTTTTACATATTTTCAAGTGTTTCATAGTGTCCTGCGGGACATTGAGTCTCTTTTCTTTATTTTCTCCAATATTTTTCTTTGTGTTCTTTGAATTGGATTAAAAACATTTTATTGATATATAAAATGCAGATTTAATGTGTATCTATATATTATTTAAAATGTATTTTACATATGTAACACATTAGATTATCTATAATAAATATAGAATATCTCTATATTGAAATTCAGTTTTCTGACCTTTCTTTTAGCTTCTTCAATCTGCTGTTAAGCTCATCAGGTGACTTAAAAAATTCAGAATTGTACTTCTAGTTCTAGAAGTTTTATTTGGTTCTTTTAAATAGTTTAAAAATTTTCTGTAGAGATTAACTGCTCCATTGACAACCTTGTATTTTGACTGTGGGTCACATTTTCTTGTCTCTTTGCCCAAGTAGTGATTTCTGAGTGTGTGCTCGGTGTTGCAGATTAAACGTAACAAAGGCGATGGATCGTGTACTCTTCCTCAGACAAGGACTGATTTTCTGTCGGGAGGCAGTTAGCTCCAGTCTGTCTGCTGTGGCACCATTCCTGTGTTTGGCGGTAGCTCAGGTCACCTCAGTTCTTTTAACCTCCCGCTGGTGCCTCTACCAGGCCCTTTGGAGTTTTCCTACACATGCACATGGGAGGGGACAGCTGGGGATCTGTGCAGAGTGTGCATGCAGCATTTGGGGGCTCCCCTTCTGTGGCTGCCTTCTTTTCTGGACTTCTCTCCTTAAGTTCCAGCTGCCCTTGCAGGCAGCCCTGCATCCTGTGATGCGACCCTCGTGCCGACTGCAGTTCCTGCTCATGTCCTAGCTACACCCAGTGCCTGACCACAGGTACCTCCTCAGACTAATCTTTCAAAGGGTCTCCAGTGTCTTTTGGGCATTCCCCAGTGCCTTCAGATCCTTTTTTTTAGAACAGTTTTTTTCTCCCACGGCTTATAATTATTATTTGAAAGGGGTTAGTCTGGGCCAGGCTGCCCGACCCTGTGCTGGAATCAGAACTACTTTGATGTGGTTTTTCACTTTCATTTCCCTGGTAACCAGTATGCTTCCTTTCAAATGTTTGAGGGCTGTTTGGACATCTTTTGTGAAACATCTGTTTAATTCTCTTTACCACTTCTCTGCCAAACTGTTTGATTTTTCTGATTGGTTTGCAGGAGCTCTCTCTGTATTCTGGATCTGTTTCTGTTGTATATGTTATCAGGAGAAACTGTGAAAGACTTGGCCGTGTGTCAAAAGGCTACTTCTTGAGTCTTCTGTGGAAAACAAGGTGTTGTCTTGCATACTCTTCAAGGTTGTCTGATCCTAGAGGGCTCTACGACTTTCGCTGTCTTTGAGCTACTTCATAACTCCATAAGCCATAGATAATCGATGGCAATGCAAATTCCCTGTTTGGGAAGGACAATTGTTTCTTCCCTGCCTCCCATTTATAAGCTCAATTCTTTGAAAACATTTTATGTGTTTGATTCTCGCTGTGCTGGGTCTCTGCTGTTGGGGCGAGCAGGTGCTGCTTCCTAGAGGTGGTGCGCAGGCCTCTCACCGCGGGGGCTTCTCTCTTGCAGCACGGGCTCTAGGGTGCGTGGGCTTCAGTAGTTGTGGCTGTTGGGCCCCAGAGCGCAGGGTCAATAGTTGTGGCTCCCAGACTTAGTTGTCCGGGGCATGTGGGATCTTCCTGGATCAGGGAGGGAATGCACGTCTCCTGCAGGGGCAGGCGGATTCTTCACCACTGAGCTGTGAGGAAAGCCCCTCCAGAAGGCATTCGTCTATTGGGCTGTGTGTTCTTCGTCTTGGAGTGGGGTCTTGCGTTCTTAGTCTTGGCGTGGGGTCTTTCGTTGCGGTACGTGGGCTCAGCAGTTGCGGTGTGTGGGCAAAGGTGCCCCACGGCATGTGTGATCTTCGTTCCGCAACCAAGGATCTAACCTGTGTCCCCTGCATTGCAGGGCGGAATCTTAACCCTTGGATCACCAAGGAAGTCGCTCTCAACTCACGTCTGCATCCTTGATTCAACTATATACATGTGATATTTTGAATTCCCCTTTGAACTGTGTGTGACCCACCAATGAATGCGTTAACCTGTGAGAAGTGTCCTTTATGTATCCGCTCATCCTCAGACCATGTTTCGAAACCTGTCCTTTAGCAGGTCATGGCCATGTCCTCTCATGTGGCCCCATGCAGCCTGAGTCCAGGAAGTTCTGTGGCCTGGAAGGTGGGAGACCAGGCGTTGACAAGCAGACCCAAGGCAGCCACACTGTTGCCCCCAGGCTCTGCTTCAGGGCGTGCCCTGGGAAGCTTGCCCTGACCCCGCAGAAGGGGCTGTTCCCTCTGCTGTAGGGCCTCCTGCCCCAGCTTCCCATTCATAGCACTGGTCATGGCAGCCCTCACATCACTGCTTGTGGGACGACTCACTTGCCCTGCTCTGTCTTTCCTGAGGTCAGAGGCCATGCCTGTATCATTCACCAGGGACACTCGGTGGCTGGCTTGATGGCAGAGTTGCCATCACCAGATAAACGGACACACCTTCACAGACCTTCCAGGGCTTCTTTCTCTCCAAAAGCCTCCCAGCTGGATGGATGCTCTCAGGCAGCCTGTCCTGAGGGCAGGAATCTCACCAGGAGGGCATCCCAGGGTCTCTGTAAGAGGCAGCATAGATAGCAGAGACAACATGAGCTTTGGGCTCAGAAGACATAGATGAAGCCCTGGCACCTCCCTCCCGCCAGAGGCAGGGGTCCCACGGACAGGGGCGGCAGGCGCTCTTTCTTCAATGGTAAGGTGGAGACAGTGGCCCGGCCTTGTGGGGTGTCGTGGGCGCAAAGGGAGATGAGGCCCTTGTGAGGGTCAGTCTCGCCCACACAGTGGGGCTATTCACTCCGACACTAGTCCGGGTGTTGCTGTGAAGGAATTTTGTACACGTGGTTAGTGTCTACAACCAAAGGGCTTCGAGTAAAGGAGCTGACCCTCAGCTATGTGGGCAAGCCTCATCCGGCCAGTGAAGGATCTGAGAACAGAACTGAGGCTTCCTGGGGGGGAAGGTTCTTCCTCAAGACAGCAGCAGCTGCTCCTGGCTGAGCCTCCAGCCCACTGGCCTGCCCCGCATATGTGAGCCCTGCCTGCCAGCCCCATGCAAGCAGAGAGTCAGCTCTTTGAAAGAAAGCTTGTTGTCTCTGTGTGTCGATATACGTGTGTCACCTACGTCTGGATCCGTCCTTCGCTGTATTGCTGTATTTACAGCTCTGCCTCTAGTTGTACATGTATATACGTGTAGCTGTATTGTATGGATATATGCAATGCTTGTGTCATCTTTGTCCTGTTGGTTCTGTTTCTCTTGAAAACCCTAACAGTCTCTGAAAACTCTGAAACAGTCAGGACTCTGCACACGTCAGACGTGTTATTACATTTATACTCGTTGTTGAGCTTATGTTGCACAGTGGCGTCTGAGGATGACTGTATTGCCAGCTCTCGCCAGGATGCCATCATACCAGCCCCAGGTGAACAGGCTGCAGCGTCAGGCCATATTTCTCTTTTGTGGCCATGTCTCCTGCAGGCTGTCTGGGCTTCTCTGTTCTGGGATCCAGGCCAAAGGAGCAGGTGTTTCTGGAAGTTGCCATCGTCAGGGTGGAGGGATGGAGCAGGTGTGGGCTGCGATGGGCACTGCCGTGCCTGCTCCTGCAGCCGAGGCAAGGCCAGTGGGAAGGAGACATCATTGCGCCAAAGGAGAGCTGTAGGGGTGCGTGGTGAGCCACGGGGACAGTCACCAGCGCACCCCAGGATGAGGACACACTCAAGGAGCCTGAAGCCAGCTGCCCGACAGCTGGTGTGTCAGCCTTGTCCTGTGACTGTGCCTGGCCGAGTCTGCCTGTGTCTCTGATGTTGTTGGCTCCTCACCTGGCTTGATTCCTCCCTGGGGCAAGCTCTACAGCCCCCTGTGGCCTCTGCTCTGGCTTGGTCCTCTGCAGCCTACATTTGAAGGGAGCCCAGAGGTAGTGGTGGGGAAGTCATGCTAATGCTGTGACTGACCCCTCCACTTACTGGCCCCTGGCTACCGCCTACAACTGGGCCATTCTGGGTGGGTCTGGGCAGGCCTTGGCCACAGTGACCCCAGCCTGCAGAGCAGTCTGAAGAGTCCACAGGGACAGTGGGCCAATGGGTGCCCATCTTGGCTCCCTCCCTTGTTCAGGGGTTCAGACACATCTGGGGGTGCCTGTAAGAGCCTCTTGGGGGTGGCCCATCTGCTCTCCCCACTCCCTCCCCTACAGGCCGACTGACCCTGTGACTTTGGGCTGCCGGGTGCACTGGCAGCTGCAGTGCTAAGAGCCTGTGGAACAGGACAGCCCCTGCCAGGACTCCACAAGACCCTCTCCCTGGCCTGGCCAGTCCCCGGGCCTGCCCGTGTGGGCTGAGCTCGTGGCGGGGCTTTGGCAGCAAGCGCATGGGGCCTCAGGCGCCCACCCTGACTGTGGGGGGCTCCCCATCTCAGTAGCCCGAGTGCTGCTCCACCAGCCCAACTGGGTCCTGGCCAGGAGCCTCCTGCCTCAGTGGGTCTGGCTGCTCCGACCGGGCACCACAGATGTGTGGATGGCAGACACACTCTCACTGTTCTTGGGGCAGGAAGTTCAAGGTCACAGTGCTGGCAGACTCGGTGTCTGGTGGGGGCTGCTTCCTGGTTCACAGACAGCATCTCCCTGAGGTGCCCTGACATAGGAGAACCGAGAACTCTGGGGGACCCGACAGGGACTCCACTCCATTTCCCAAGGGCTCCACCATCATGACCACATCATCTCCCAAAGCCCCAACTCTGTGTGGCATCACATTAGGGCTGAGGGCTTCAACACAGGAATCTCGGGGGAAACATTCAGTCCATGGCATCTCCTCTTTCCCTCTCCCACTCCCACTGACCACTCCATAGCTTGGGCCCCCAGGGACACCACACCAAAGACACCACACCACTGAGGCTATACCAGGTTCCAGAATTCAGATGATTCCCGTGGAATAAGGTAGGAGGCTGGGACAGGGTGGGGGCCTCATGGTGGAGGGGCATGTGTGTGTGTGTGTGTAGGTGCAAATGGAGGTGTGTGCACACATGGTAACACACTGACTGTGTGTGTGTCTGTGTGTGTATACAGATGGATGTGTGTGCACAGGTGACACACTGAGAGGTATGTGTGTGTGTGTTTATAGACACAATGGATGTGTGCATATACCAGGTGACACTGACAGGTGTGTGTAGGTGCAGATGGAGGTGTGTGCACACATGGTAACACACTGACTGTGTGTGTGTGTCTGTGTATACAGATGGATGTGTGTGCACAGGTGACACACTGAGAGGTATGTGTGTGTGTGTTTATAGACACAATGGACGTGTGCATATACCAGGTGACACTGACAGGTGTGTGTAGGTGCAGATGGAGGTGTGTGCACACATGGTAACACACTGACTGTGTGTGTGTCTGTGTGTAGACTCAGTCGGTGGTGCGTGTACCCCAGGTGGCAGAGTGACAGGTGTGAGCCGGGGCTCTTACTCTGGAGCCTCTTGGGGTGAGGAAGCAGCTGGAGGCTGACCTCAGGCTCAGGTGGGCACAGCTGGAGTGGCTCAAGGGCAGGCACCCCCACTGGGCTTTGGGGGGCATGGGGAATGTACAGAGGTTGGGTGGGGAATGGAGTATCTCCTGCCAAAGCAGTGAGTGAGAACGCCACAGTCTCAGTGACTGCAGCCCTCCTCTGTGAGCCAGTGGCCCTGAGGGCACTCAGAAGCGAGAAGAGCACTTGCCTCCTAGAAGCCCGCAGGCTGCAGCCACTCCCTATGGTGAGTCCTAGCGAACTCAGGATGTGAAAGCAGGGTGCTGGCCCAAGGGTAGCTGAGGTGCATGCGAAGAGAACCCAGACTCTTGTATCATCAGGTGTACGGAAAAGTGTAAGCCCCTTAACCTGGGCTTCCAGTTTTATTTAATTAACAATAAACTGTTGACATTCAGATTGCCGGACATTTGTTGCAAACTTCTACATGCTGGCTCCTCCCATCCCCAACTCATAGCAGTCCTCTCAGGATGCTTGAAGTCCTAAAAATTCCCACCCAATTAGACATAACTCTTAACTTTTAGGTTGTGAATGTTTTTAAATCAATGGAGGGAAGTGTGAGGAGGGGTGCCCTGTGGTGTGGCTTTTGAGAGGTCAGCATGGGAGTCCGGGAAGCTGGTGTGGGGGGTCAGTTCTCCAGGGGCCCAGAGTAGGCTTGCTGGGGGTTGTGTTCAGCTAGGAGGCCAGAGAGCCAGTGCTCGAGTTGGCTACCCTAGCCTTCCTGACAGCTGGACCAGCTCGAGGCTGATGTTGGTCTGGGGGAAGGAAGTGAGGGGCAGGGCCCAGGGCTGGGCAGGCTGGACGGCCGACTGGATGGTCAGCGTCTTGGTGAGATGGTTAGTGTGTGGGAAAGGCCGGGGGACCCCAAGAGCCTGCTGGCAGAGAGGCCTCATGTACATGCAGCCTGGCTGGGTCCCCCAGGGCCAGATGGTCTCCTGGACCATGGCGTCCACCCCATGGCCATCCTGCTGGCCCCTCCCAGCACCCAGTCTTACGTCTGGTCCTCTGAGTGATGCGTGAAGTCCTCTGTCTGTCTCTCTACCCACAGGAGCCTGGACCAGCACCTCCGAGGGCCTTGGGGTGATGTGGCCACACTGACATGATGGCAGGTCCCTGTCTGGAGCCAGTCCTGCCGGGCCCAGGCCTGGGCTGTCCAGTGGCAGGGCCTCCCTTCCACCCGAACGGCTTGAGTAAACACTCACATGCCTCCATTATGACCCAGCTCCCCTAAAAGGCCTGTCAGAGAGAGCCCACACGGCCAGCACCCTCCCAGGCCCTGGCCCCCTTCTTGGAGCTGTCCCTGAGCAGGGTCCTCCTCCATTATGACCCAGCTCCCATAAAAGGCCTGTCAGAGAGAGCCCACACGGCCAGCACCCTCCCAGGCCCTGGCCCCCTTCTTGGAGCTGTCCCTGAGCAGGATCCTCCTCCATTATGACCCGGCTCCCCTAAAAGGCCTGTCAGAGAGAGCCCACACTGCCAGCACCCTCCCAGGCCCTGGCCCCCTTCTTGGAGCTGTCCCTGAGCAGGGTCCTCCTCCATTATGACCCAGCTCCCCTAAAAGGCCTGTCAGAGAGAGCCCACACGGCCAGCACCCTCCCAGGCCCTGGCCCCCTTCTTGGAGCTGTCCCTGAGCAGGGTCCTCCTCCCCCTTGGGGAGTGTCCAGTCTCCTTGGTCCCCAGTGTCTTTGAGGACTGAGTCTTGACTGCATCCTGCACCCAGGCCGGCCGGTGGACACAGCGGCCTCATCGCATGCAGGCGGCCACCCTTCCTGGTCCCTGTCTGGAGCCCTGGGGCCCCTCCCGCTTCTTCTGTGACACAGCCATCACCTCTGTGCAGCCCAGGCTGAGCACAGTGTCCCCAGTGGCCCTCTGAGGTCCTTCTCATGGACCAGTGTGTCCTGAGCACTGAACCAGGTCTGGGTGCTCCCTTGGACACCCCGCACCCAGCTGCCTCTCCTGGCCCGCCTTCACTGGTGTCCCCTCCTGCTCTGGGTTTCTGGCGCCAACTCGCCCCCAAATTCAAATCTTGCAGCCCTGACCCCAGACCTCAAGCATCACTGCTTTTGGAGGCGGGGTCTCTAAAGAGGTGATGAGGGTGAACTGGGGTCCCAGGCTGGGCCCTCATCCAGTCCGACTGCAGACCCTCTAAGAGGAGGTGAGGGCAGAGCAGGCACAGAGGGGCACCCACGTGAGGACACGGCGTCTGCCGCCCATGGAGACAGGCCTCAGGAGGAGCCGGCCTTGTGCTCCTGGATCCGGGCTCCCAGGCTGCAGGGTGTGAGCGGTGACGCCTGTGGTCCAAGCCCCCTGTGGTGTTCGTTACAGCCTCCTGTGCTGACCACCCAACACGGGGCACTTGTCTGTGGCTCCCCTGGCGCCAGGCTGGCCTCTGCCTGCGAGGGGGAATGGAGCCCTAGGGGCGGGTAAGGGGTGGGGGTCAGGCACCCCAGGGTCAAGTAGGGACGGGACCAGGGACCCTAGGTGCAGGTGGTGGGGGCCAGGAAGCCCAGGGGCCAGTGGGGTTGGGGCGGCCAGGCTGTGGACTCTGCAAAGGGAGAAGGTGTGTCAACATACGGAGACTGGCCAGTGAGCTAGGTGAAGTAAAGATGCTTTATTGTCATTAAAGAGATCAAGAGACAGCAAAGAGAATGAGCAGACCCCCACATTACACAGAAGAAGCTTCCCAAGTTCCGAGACTGTAGTCCTTCCTCCCAGTCCTAGGGGCAGCGCCTCCCATGCAGAGACGCCCATGCACATTTCTGCAATGTCGGGAGAGTCTGTACCGGGAGGCGAGGCGGGGCCCCGGGGCCTGGGGCTGGGCCTCTGTGGGTCTCTGGTCTCCCCTCTCAGCCCCACCCTCGGTGCAGACTGAGCTCCTGCGGGACGTGTCAGGCTGTTGGCCGCAGGATGGACTGGCTGCCCTGCTGTCCTGTACTCTGGGAGCCCCTCCAGCTCTGTCCACTGGGGAGTGGTCACCAGCTCTGTCTCCAGGTGGTCCATCTGGCTGGACATCAGCCCTTCCCCCACCAGGGCTCCTGCAGGAGCCGTGGGCCCAGGCCCTGCTCGCAGCAGCGTTCTCAGTTGAGGTGACCTGAGTAACGGTTAGTGGTCCTCCCAGGAGCTTCCCTGCTGGGAGGCTGGGCCCCTGCAGGACAGCCATTCCCAAGGATCTGACACAGGGGCCTCCCCCAGGGACCTTTGGTCTGGATCCAGGCCTGGACAAGATGTGGGTGCCCTTTGCAGACAGCCCTGGACCCATGCATTCTCGGTAGGGCATGTGGCGGCAATGGTGTCTTGCATGCTTTGCAGGGGCCTTGGCATCCATCAGTTCAGGTTGGGGCATCACCTGCTGCCCACTCGGGTCTTTGAGGGTGCTGGACCAGACAGTGGTGGCCACCATGCCAGAGTTCTGAAGTACAGGCAAGGGTGGCCATAAACCAAAGGGTTAGCGAGTTCATAAGGCAATGGAACAGACCTGGCACAGGCTGAGAGTCACGAGCAGACAGGTGTGGTCCAGTCGGGTCTGGGGTGGTCCAATGAGGCCCACAGGAGCTCTAGGCGCCCTGCCCAATCACGTTTCTGTAGTTGGGAGTGATTGTCTGCTTCAGCTCCACCACGGAGGAGAGGACCCACTTCACCTGCCGGAGGGGTGGGGTGAGCGCAGCCTGAGTCTCACCTGGTGGCTCCCAGGGACAGGGAGTGGACGAGTGGGCAGTGAGGGACAGTCAGTGGGGAGGGGCTCTGAGGGGACCCTGGGGACAGAGAGGGAACCCGAGGGCCCAGCGGGGTGGCCCCCCACCTTGAAGAGGGTCACGGTGGCGCTGTAGCAGACGCTGAGCAGGAAGAGCGTGATGAAGATGGAGATAGTCGTCCAGAGCCCGTCCAGCTCCCCGTCCTGGGCATCCGCACAGTTCTCCTCCTCCAGGAGCAGGTCTGCACAAGGAGGGTTGGTCAGTGCTGTGTCTGCCCACGGGTGGCTGGGCAGGGTCATTGGGGCCTCGGGGCAGGGCTCCCTCTGAGGTGGGGGAAGGTGTCATGATCCCCCCATGGGCCGGGCAGGGGTCACCTGAGGTCAGTCTCTGGGCCCCAGCCTCAGCCCCCACCCCTCCAGCCCTGGCCGTTCTCTGGGCCTGGCCTGTGGGGTCCTGCTCCCATCCTGACCTGGGTCCTGAGCTGGGGCCCTGACCCCACCGCCCTGCAGGACAGAGGCTCAGTTCCCGGCCTGCTCTGCCCTGGGGGCCAGGCCTGGAGCCAGGAGGGTGAGCAGAGTGCACGTGCCTGTGCCCTGCCCTTGGGGAAGGAGGGCAGACAGCGCCGGGCTGTGTCCTTCTGCCCGAGGGGTGAGGGTGCCAGGACGAGGGGCTGAGGGGGATCTCAGCCTGCTAGGGAGGGGCATGGGTGCCCAGGGGAGGCGAGGGACGGATGTCTGACTGGTCAGTGTGGTTAGTGTGTGGGGGGCCGCTGAGCAGCCCGTGGGCGCTGGAGGGTGGGGACCAGCTGGTGTCCACAGGGAGGGCTCACGAGACCCAGCTCTGGGTCTGGGCCCACGGGCTGGCCCCAGGTCCCCGAGTGCGAGCCCTGAGTGTGTGAGGATGTGGGTGTGTGGCGGGGATGCAGTGTGATCGTGTGCGGGTGGGTGCCTGCGTGCGCGTGGAGGAGCCTGGGTGCGGGCTGTCTCATGTGTGTGCGGGGCTGGGGCTTGATGTCTGTGGCTCTGGGCTCAGTGTCCGCAGGGAGCAGCTGGGTCCCTGCCCTGGACGTTCAGGGCTCCCGGCCTGGGCCCTGTTCAGGCACAGGGACGACCTCCCCATGAGCGCACAGGCCTGGCCCCAGGCAGGGAGGGCCAGGCAGAGCCTCCTGGTGGATGGAGGGCGAGGCCTGACCTCGGGAGCCTGAGGGTGAAGTAGGGCTCCCTCCCACGGGCACGCCTGGCTCCAGGCAGGCCCAGAGTGGACACACGGACGCTGGACACCCAGGGACAGGGCCCTGGGGACAAGGATGTGGCCCTGCCCCACAGTGTGGGCTGGAGCAGAGGCGGGAAGCATTGGGCCTCAATCCCTGAGGGTCTCTGGGGCTTCCCCCGATCCTGTCCAGAGTCTGGCCCAGCAGGTGGTGGCTGGAGGGGGCCGTGAAGCGGTGCCTCTAGACAGCCCCTTCATGGCCTTGGGCAGCCCCCAGGTGGCCTGCTGGACCCACTCACTGTGTGTCTGGCCCGGGGTGGGGTCAGCTCCCCCTCAGATGGTGAACAAAGTGGCCCAGAGTCGGCTCAGCCCACCTCCCGCAGGCCTGGCGGTTACCAGGGCTCTGCCTCGGAAAGAACCAGCACAGCGTTGCAGGGTCCCAGGGCGGCCTGGGTGCTTTATTCATGGCGGCCCAGGAGGAATGCACACAGGGAGGGGCTAGGGCGTCCTGGCTGGACCTGGAGCCCGGGTAGGGTGGGGTGGGAGAGGGCTTGCTGGTGCAGGGACGTGTGGCTCATTTACCCGGAGACTTAGAGATGGACTTCTCTGTGTAGTGATTGTGCAGAGCCTCATGCATCACTACACACGTGTAGCTGTCTCCTTCCTGCCAGCTGATCTTGTTCACCCTGAGCCTGCTGTACAGGAAGTAGGAGCCATCGGCGTCCAGCTGGGGCGGGGTCGTGCCGTACTTGCCCTCCGACTCAGGCTGCCGCTCTCTCTTCCACTCCACGGCGACATAGTCTGGGTAGAAGCCGGTGACCAGGCAGGTGACGCTGACTGTGCTTTTGCTGAGCTCTTCGCGGGGTGGGGCCAGGACGTACACCTGCGGCTCCTGGGGTGTCCCTGTGGGGACAGGCAAAGCTGTTAGCACAGCGGTCACTCTGATCGGCCCACGGGACCCTCCTAGCCTGTCCACCTGGCCCACCTTTGGTCCTGGAGATGGTCCTCACAACGGGTGCCGGGAGGCCTTCATTGTAGACCTTGCACTTGAACTCCTTTCCCCCAGTCCAGTCCTGGTGCTGGATGGGCAGGGCGCTGACCACGCGGTAGGTGCTGTTGAACTGCTCCTCTCTCGGCTTTGTCCTGGCCGTGTGCACCTCCACGTCATCCACGAACCAGGAGAACTGCACCTCGGGGTCGTCCTGGCCGACGTCCACCACCACACACGTGACCTCGGGCTTTCCAGAGATCGTGAGGGTGTCCTTGGGTTTCGGGGGGAAGATGAAGACAGATGGTCCTCCGGGGAGCTCAGGGGCTTTGGGGAAGACATAACAGGTGTCAGCCCCTGGGCAGACTTCCTCTTGGACTTCCACAGCCTCACCTGTGGCCCTTCCGGGCTCTGTCCACATCCGGGGTGTGATGGTGAGACTGGGTGACTTACCTGGGCATTTGCAACATTCGCAGGGCTGCGGTTTGCATCCAGGGTCTGCAGAGAGAGCAGACTTGGGGTTACCAGGGGCAGGAAGCCATGGACCGGGCTTAGGGCAGGGACGGGTTTTGGCAGCTCTGAGCCCAGGGCCCGTCTCTGTGGGTCCAGGTGTGTGGACGTCGTCCAGCCTGCGGGCACCCTGGACCTGGTGGAAACTCCAGACAACCCCCTCCTCAAGCCTGCGAGACCGTCAGGAGAGAGACAGACAGGGCCTCCCCTGACCCGCCGGGCCTGGCTCCCGTCACCCCTGGGAGGGGCCCTGCAGGCAGGGGCGGCCCCTGGTCTCCTGGAGGGGACGCCCTCCCCGTGGCCCATGTTCTCACCAACACGCTTGTCCACCTTGGTGCTGCTGGCCGGGTGGGCTACGTTGCAGGTGAAGGTCTGGGCTCCTGAGGTGCTGGCGGGCACGGTCACCACGCTGCTGAGAGAGTAGAGCCCGGAGGACTGCAGGACGGCCGGGAAGGTGTGCACGCCGCTGGTCAGGGCACCCGAGTTCCAGGTCACGGTCACCGGCTCGGGCATGTAGCTGGAGACCAGGCAGCCCAGGGTCACGGTGGAGCCAGACGTGTCCCCGCAGCAAGAAGCCAGAGGGTAGACTTTCGGGGGTGTGGTTGAGGCTGTGAGAGAGGAGGCTGGGTGAATGCGGGGTCTGGCAGGACCTCAGGTGCCCAAGCCTGTGGCACCACTGAGCCCAGCCACGGTGTGCTTCCAGAGTCTGACGACTGGCCGGCATGGTCTGGCCACCCGGCTCTGTGCGCTGCAGCTGGGGTGTCTGGACACAGCTGGGGTCAGTGGGTGTGGCCTCCTGGATCAGAGCCCGGGCCCCCTTCTGTCCGGTAGGTGCCTGGCCTGACCCGTGGCCCCTGCTCCCCCAGCCTGGTCAGCTCCCTGGACCTGCAGCCTGTCTGACCACTGAGCCGGTGACCCAAGCCTCCTTGGCCACTCGTACCACCCTGTCAACACACCATGCCAGGCCTGGTCGCACTTTGGCTCCTGAGCCACACAGGCTGCTGGGACAGGCAGACCCTCGGCCCAGGAAGTGCAGTCCCCGCAGTGCCCTCAGGGCGCCTCACCCTGCAGGCCCAGAGCCCTTCCTCTCGGTCTTTGCTCGTCCTTGTCTTGTTCTTCATGCAGACCCTCCGCCAAACAGTGTCCCCATTAGCTTGAGGGGCAGCCCACACCCCTGGTCTCAGCCCTCTGCCTGAGCAGCTGCGGCCTGAGCTCTTCTGGCTCTGTGCCCCTGCTCCCTGACCCCCGTCCCTCACCCTCGTCCAGCACCCACACCCCTGGTCTCAGCCCTCTGGACTCAGCTCTGGACGGCTGTGCTCTTGGGCCCATCTTCTCTGCAGGGCTCAAAATGCCCAGTGTCCCTACATCCTGACCTGACAGCACAAATGGCCCCGTGCAGCCTAGGATCATCTGCTACTGATATGCTCAGCACACACATGGTCAGCGGAGGTCGTCGGCAGGGGTGTGATATCCCAGCCCCTGCTAAGCTGCACAATTTTTGTCTGCTCTCCTAAAATCCTGGGAGAGCTCCCTGAACTCCCAGCCCCCTGCTTATCCCCAGAAGCTGTACCTGCTCCCTCAAAGCACCAGGGGCAACCCTGTCCTCCCAGCCCCCTGCTCACCATCACGGGCTCCTCCCACCCTCCCAGCCCCCTGCTGACCCTTATAATCAGTACCAGCGCTCCCAAAGGACCAGGGGCATCCACTGCCCTCCCAGCCCCTGCTCACCCTCACAAGCTGTACCTGCTCCCCGAAAGCACCAGGAGCATCCCCTAATTACCCAGCCTCCTGCTCACCCTCACAAGCTGTACCTGCTCCCCCAAGCACCAGGGGCACACCCTGCCCTCTGAACCCCCTGCTCACCCTCACAAGCTGTACCTGCACCCCCAAAGCACCAGGGGCACACCCTGCCCTCTGAAACCCCTGCTCACCCTCACAAGCTGTACCTGCTCCCCCAAAGCACCAGAGGCATCCCCTGCCTTCCCAGCACCTGCTCACCCTCATAGGCTGTACCTGCTCCCCCAAAGCAACAGGGGTTCCCCCTGCCCTTCCAACCCTAGCTCACCCTCAGAAGCTGAACCTGCTCCCCCAAAACACCAGGGTAATCCCCTGCCCTCGGAGCCCCCTGCTCACCCTCACAAGCTGTACATGCTCCCTGAAAGCACCAGGGGTATCCCTTATTTGTCCAGCCTCCTGCTCACCCTCATAACCTGTACCTGCTCCTCCAAAGCAGCAGGGGCTCCCCCTGCCCTCCCAGCCCCTGCTCACCCTCATAAGCTGTACCTGACCCCCCAAAGCACCAGGGGAACTCCCTGCCCTCCCAGCCCCTGCTCACCCTCACAAGCTGTACATGCTCCCCCAAAGCAGCAGGGGCACCCCCTGCCCTCCGAGTGCCCTGCTCATCCTCATAACCTGTACCTGCTCTTCTAAAGCACCAGGGGCTCCCCCTGACCTCCAAGCCCCTGCTCACCCTCACAAGTTGTACTTGCTCCCCCAAAGCACCAGCAGCACCAATTGCCTTCCCAGCACCTGCTCACCCTCATAGGCTGTACCTGCTCCCCTAAAGCAGCAGGGGTTCCCCCTGCCCTTCCAACCCTAGCTCACTCTCAGAAGCTGAACCTGCTCCCCCAAAACAGCAGGGCCATCCCCTGCCCTCCGAGCCCCCTGCTCACCCTCACAAGCTGTACATGCTCCCTGAAAGCACCAGGGGCATCCCTTATTTGTCCAGCCTCCTGCTCACCCTCATAACCTGTACCTGCTCCTCCAAAGCAGCAGAGGCTCCCCCTGACCTCCAGCCCCTGCTCACCCTCACAAGCTCTTCCTGCTCCCCCAAAGCACCAGGGGCTCCCACAGCCCTCCCAGCACCTGCTCACCCTCATAGGCTGTACCTACTCCCCCAAAGCACCAGGGGCACCCCCTGCCCTCCCAGCCCCTGCTCACCCTCATAGGCTGTACCTGCTCCTCCAAAGCAGCAGGGGTTCCCCATGCCCTCCCAGCCTCAGCTCACCCTCATAGGCTGTACCTGCTCCTCCAAAGCAGCAGGGGTTCCCCATGCCCTCCCAGCCCCAGCTCACCCTCAGAAGCTGAACCTGCTCCCCCAAAGCACCAGGGGCACCCCATGCTCTCCGAGCCCCCTGCTCACCCTCACAAGCTGTACCTGCTCCCCCAAAGCACCTGCCCACCCAGCACCTGCTCACCCTCACAAGCTGAACCTGCTCCCCCAAAACACCAGGGGCATGCCCTGCCCTCCCAGCCCCAGCTCACCCTCACAAGCTGAACCTGCTCCCCCAAAGCACCAGGGGCACCCAATGTCCTCCCAGCCCCAGATCACCCTCACAAGCTGCACCTGCTCCCTAAAACACCAGGGGTACACCCTGCCCACCCAGCACCTGCTCACCCTCATGGGCTATACCTGCTCCCCCAAAACACCAGGGACATGCCCTGCCCTCCCAGCCCCAGCTCACCCTCAGAAGCTGAACCTGCTCCCCCAAAGCACCAGGGGCACCCCATGCTCTCCGAGCCCCCTGCTCACCCTCACAAGCTGTACCTGCTCCCCCAAAGCACCTGCCCACCCAGCACCTGCTCACCCTCACAAGCTGAACCTGCTCCCCCAAAACACCAGGGGCATGCCCTGCCCTCCCAGCCCCAGCTCACCCTCACAAGCTGAACCTGCTCCCCCAAAGCACCAGGGGCACACCCTGCCCTCTGAACCCCCTGCTCACCCTCACAAGCTGTACCTGCTCCCTAAAGCACCAGGGGTACACCCTGCCCACCCAGCACCTGCTCACCCTCATGGGCTATACCTGCTCCCCCAAAACACCAGGGACATGCCCTGCCCTCCCAGCCCCAGCTCACCCTCAGAAGCTGAACCTGCTCCCCCAAAGCACCAGGGGCACCCCATGCTCTCCGAGCCCCCTGCTCACCCTCACAAGCTGTACCTGCTCCCCCAAAGCACCTGCCCACCCAGCACCTGCTCACCCTCACAAGCTGAACCTGCTCCCCCAAAACACCAGGGGCATGCCCTGCCCTCCCAGCCCCAGCTCACCCTCACAAGCTGAACCTGCTCCCCCAAAGCACCAGGGGCACACCCTGCCCTCTGAACCCCCTGCTCACCCTCACAAGCTGTACCTGCTCCCTAAAGCACCAGGGGTACACCCTGCCCACCCAGCACCTGCTCACCCTCATGGACTATACCTGCTCCCCCAAAGCACCAGGGGCATGCCCTGCCCTCCCAGCCCCAGCTCACCCTCACAAGCTGAACCTGCTCCCCCAAAGCACCAGGGGCACCCAATGTCCTCCCAGCCCCAGATCACCCTCACAAGCTGCACCTGCTCCCTAAAACACCAGGGGTACACCCTGCCCACCCAGCACCTGCTCACCCTCACGGGCTATACCTGCTCCCCCAGATCTCCAGAAGCCCCCCTGCCCTCCCAGCCCCTGCTCACCTGCAGCCTTGCTGCCCCCTGTCCCTAGGCTGCCCCCTCAGCCTCCCCTGCCCCTCTGGCCCCTCTGGCAGTCCTCATCCCTACCAGCTCCACTCCTCACCCCTTTATTTCCTGGGCTCAGCTCTCGCCCCTGGACTTGCCAGCTGCCCGCGCGGCCTCCGGGCAGCTCTCCCCTGGAGGAGCTCTGTCCAATGGGCCCTCCTGGCGGAGGTGCTGCCCTGCTCTCTGCTCGTCTCTGTCCCTCCACCCACACCCTCCTCTGGCCCCTTGCTGCCTCCAGTTTTCGGGTCACCTGCCCTTTCTGCGGCTCCCACTGCTGGTCCTCAGGCCCCGGATGCTGGTTAGCCCCCCGCGTCCTGGGGCGCTGAGGGCTCAGCCCCGTGCTGCGCGCTGTGGACATGGAGCCTGGCTGGCCCTGCAGGCCTGCACTCGGCTCTGCCGCTGCGCTCGGCCCCAGCCCAGTCGGGACCCACAGTCCCCGCACGTGGCCCTGCCTGGGGCCCACGCCGGCTCCACCGGCCTGTCCGGAGCCTTGGCTGCCCTGGTTCGGCTCCCTCCCCTGCGTCCTCAGGTCAGATCCTCCTTCCGTCCTGTCCCGGCTGGTCCTCACGCCCGCCCAGCCCCGGCCTGCAGAGCCCCTGGCACGCGCGGCCCTCCCCGCCCGTCCCCCAGCCGTCCTGCTCCTCGACAGCCCGGCAGCCCCCGAGTGCCCCAGTCCCGGGGAAGCAGTGCTCCTGGTGCGGTGCGCCCGGCCCGGGTTCTGTCCCCGCGCTTTACCCGCACCGTGGTCGGGGCAACTGCCTCCACGGGCCGCTCAGCTGCTGCAGCCCCTCCGGGGGTCCCGAGGCCTGTCTCCCTCCAGGGCTCTCATTTCTGTCCCTGTGCACTCATCCTTGGTGTCGCCACTCACCCATGGTGGGGGCCGTGGAGGGGGCTCCGGGCTGCTTCCCAGCTCTGGCCCCAGACACATGTGGCTCCTGGGGTCTGCGCGCTGTGTCTGCAGCCCCGCTCCCTAGCACTTGGTCACTGGTCCCAAGAGGCATGAGTTCCCTTCCCCCAGTGCCATGAACACTAAGAACTGGAATGAAACCCGGTGACGCGACTTGCTTCCTGAAGTTCCCTGTGCTCTGTGTCTGCAGCCCTGCTTCCTAGGACTTGGCCACCGGTCCCAGGAGGCATGAGGTCCCTTCCCCCAGTGCCGTGAACACTAAGAACAGGAATGAAACCCAGTGACGCGACTTGCTTCCTGAAGTTCCCTTTTCTTCTGAGTGTTTTCTGTCTCAGAGGGCCTGGGGGAGTCCAGATGCGGCTGAGGTACGTCTTGTGGGTTGGTGGGGTGGTTTAAGCGGCACCCTCGCACCCAGGGGAGGAGTGGGAATTCTAGCCATCACGGGTATTCCACTTCCTCATGTATTGTGCCTGGTTGACCCACCACAACCCAGGGATAAATTAGGAGTTTGGTGTTAACATATCCAGATGACTGCATATACAGTAGATAACCAGCAAATCCCTACGGTACAGCACAGAAGTCCTAAGAATAGGGATCAAGGACGAGAAAGGAATACAAGGAATCCAAAATGGAAAATAAGAAAAATATCACTGCTTGCTGATGACATGATCTAATACATTCAAAATGCTAAAGAAGGCACCAGAAAACTCCCAGAGCACCGTAATGAATTGGATAAAATTTATGGATACAAAATTAATACATAGAAATCTGTTGCATTCTATATGGCAGCAATGAAATACCGTAAAGAGAATTTAAGGAAAGAATACCATTTACCATCCCATCAAAAAGAATAAAATACCTAGGGATAAACCTTCCATAGGAGGCAAAATTCCTCTGCTCTGAAAGCTATGACACTGATGAAAGAAATTAAGGTGACACTAACAGATGAAAAGATACTCTTAAATCAGAAGAATCAATATTGTGCCAATGACACTTCTACCCAAAGGAATCTACAGGTTCAATGTAACACCTATCAGATGACCAATGGCAATTTTCCAGACCCAGAACAAAATTTTTAAAAATTTGTTGGGAGACATGCTGCTGCTGCTGCTGCTAAGTCACTTCAGTCGTGTCCGACTCTGTGTGACCCCATAGACGGCAGCCCACCAGACTCCCCCGTCCCTGGGATTCTCCAGGCAAGAACACTGGAGTGGGTTGCCATTTCCTTCTCCAATGTGTGAAAGTGAAAAGGGAAAGTGAAGTTGCTCAGTCGTGTCCGACTCTTAGCGACCCCATGGACTGCAGCCTACTAGGCTCCTCCATCCATGGGATTTTCTAGGCAAGAGTACTGGAGTGGCTTGCCGAGACATAGAGACCCTAAATAGTCAAAGCAATCTCAAGAATCAAAAATGGAGATGGAGGCATCGGGCTCCCTGACTTCAGAGTATACTACAAAGCTACAGTCATCAAAACATTATGGTGTTGGCACAAAACCAGTTATAAATATCAGTGATCCATGAAACAGGGTAGATAGCCCAGGAATAATCCCACCCACCTATGATCAATTCATGTATGATGCAGGAGGCAAGAGTGTGAGATGGAGAAACAACAATTTCTTGAATAAGTTCTGGGAAAACCGGATTGCCACTTGTTGATAAATGAAATTATAAACTCTCTAGTGCCATGGGCAAAGATAAACTGAAAATGGATTAGAGACAGAAGTGTGCAATGGGAGGCGATGAAACGGAAAGAGGAAACGTGGGCAGAACTCTCTTGACATAAACCAAGATGGTGTCTGCATGTACCCATCTCCTAGAGCAATAGAAACAAAAAGAAAAATAAACCAAGGGGACCCAATTAAGCTGAAAGGCTTTTGTACAACATGGAAACCATCAACGAAACAAGACTACCTGCAGAAGAGAAGATATTTGCAAATCGCCTGACCACTAAAGGATAAACTTCCAAAACGTGTAAGCAGCTCATACAGCTCAGCTTAAAAAAAAGCTAGACAACCCATGAGGAGAGAGGAAATCGGCTAAGATGGAGTATTCAGGCTCTCTTGCCCCACACTTTGTAAATAGTGACTGTGTAATAGCTGAGATCATTCACAGCACTGCACATGCTTGTCATGAGGTACTGGCTTGCTCAAGGTTTGTGTGGTATCCATATGTGAGCTCCACCTAGAAAGCGGCAGCATTTTACTGCTTCTGCTTTATTGACTACACTAAAGCCTTTGAATTGGTGGATCACAGCAGACTGGAACATTGTTAAAGAGAGGGGAATACCAGACCACATTACCCGCCTCCTGAAAAACCTGTATGCAGGTCAAGAAGCAACAGTTAAAACCAGATAAGGAACAATGGACTGGTTCAAATTTGGAAAAGGAGAACATCAAGATTGTATTTTGTCACCCTGCTTATTTAACTTCTGTGCAGAGTACATCATGAGGAACACTGGGCTGGAAGAAGCACCAACTGGAATCAAGATTGCCGGGAGAAATAGCAATAACCTCAGATATGCAGGTGACACAACCCTTATGGTAGAAAATGAAGAGGAACTAAAGAGCCTCTCGATGAAAGTGAAAGAGGAGAGTGAAAAAGCTGGCTTAAAACTCAATATTTGAAAAATGAAGATCATGACATCCATGGCAAAATAGATGGGGAAACAATGGAAACAGTGACAGACAATTTTCTTTTGCTCCAAAATCACTCCAGATGGTGACTGCAGCCATGAAATTAAAAGACACTTGTTCCTTGGAAGAAAAGCTATGACCAGTGTAGACAGTACATTTGAAAGCACAGACATTACTTTGCCAACAAAGGTCTGTCTAGTCAAGGCTATGGTTTTTCCAGTGGTCATGTTTGGATGTGAGAGTTGGACCATAAAGAAAGCTGAGCACGGAAGAATTGATGCTTTTGAAGTGTGGTGCTGGAGAAGACTCTTAAGAGTCCCTTGGACTGCAAGGAGATCCAAACAGTCCACCATACAGGAGATCAGTCCTGGGTGTTCATTGGAAGGACTGAAGCTGAAACTCCAATACTTTGGCCACCTTATGTGAAGAACAGTCTCATTGGCAAAGATCCTGATGCTGGGAAAGACTGAAGGCAGGAGGAGAAGGGGACGACAGAGGATGAGATGGTTGGATGGCATCACTGACTCAATGGACATGAGTTTGAGCAAGCTCCGGGCATTGGTGATGGACAAGGAAGCCTGGCGTGCTGCAATCCATGGGGTTGCAAAGAGTCGGACACGACTGAGCAGCTGGACTGACTGACAGGGGTCACTTTCTCTGTCCTGGTCTCCCCACTGGGCCTCTTCCCTCTACAGGCTGCACTGTGACTGGGGTCTGGGGCTCTCTTGTGTTGGTTTGAAGTGTTTGATCCCACATGCCTTTCTGGTTGTCCCTGAAGGCCTCACCCCACTTTGGGGAGAGAACTTCTGGGCTTCATTTGGGCCATCCTGTGGTTAGGTGTAGTCCCTTATTTGACCCAAACTGAGGCTAATCAGAAGAGGGAGCCGGACCCACATCCACCATTCCCCTGTGGTCTGGGTACAGGGACCCTTGGGATGGCCCTCCGTGTGCCAGCTGCTGCCCAGAGGTGAATTGTCACCATGTTAAATGAGCGATGCTGGTTTGGGGTAAATGGGACAGTTCAGGTCCAAAAAGATATGCGGGGCTTCTCATATAAGTCATCACCTCACAGAGAGATGGCTCTCAGCGGGGCCAGGCTCTCCTGGATCCTACTCCTTGCAGGATCTTTGACCACTGTCTGTCTTCTTCTCCTCTTTGGCCCACATCAATTTATCCTCTTAGAAAGACATGTCTCCTCCAGATCACAGCCATTCCATGTCCAGATGATGGTGAGGCGGGATCCCAGCCACTCCCTGCAGCAGGATTCACCAGACAGAGTCTACGGCCCGAGGTAGGTAGAGTCCAGGAGTCCAATACCAGCATGAAGGAGCTACAGAAGGACCATTGCCCTCATCCCTCTAATTAGATCCCTTGGAGTCCAGCTACCTCGGGGGGATTCACAGTAGGAGACAGATGGCCCCACCAGTGGGGTCAGTGTGGCCTCTCTCTCCTGGCTCTTTCTAGTAAAGTTCCCTTAAAATACAACCCATGAGTGAACTCTGGGCTAGGTGCTTGTGGTCCATTGGAAGTGGGTGGTGCCCCCACCAGAGGATGTGAACAAAGGGCAGAAGGAAGAGAGTAGAGGAGTGAACCTGGCCCCAAGGGCCCAAGTGTCCAGCCAGGACACTGGAGTTCGGGCAAGTGGAGAAGGCAGGACACTTTGTCCTTCTTCAAATACTTTAATGCCCACAGAAACCCCAGTTCAGACTTCACACCTGCTCTGCTCACCTCCAGCTCAGACTCACTGCCCTGCCCCACACGAAGGTCAAACAACAGTTCCACTCCCAGTGGGCAAACCCTAAGGGGTCAGTCACAGTTGGTGCTGAGGCCACAGAAATACAGCTACACAGCATCAAGGTGGACCTAGTCACCACCCAACCCATCGACCCGCTGAGCTCAGGCAAAGCGGCCAGTCTTTAGGCC
This sequence comes from Moschus berezovskii, assembly GCF_049115385.1. Taxonomy (NCBI): domain Eukaryota; kingdom Metazoa; phylum Chordata; class Mammalia; order Artiodactyla; family Moschidae; genus Moschus; species Moschus berezovskii. The sequence continues at coordinate 477,056 of NC_142480.1, read as the reverse complement.
CTGTCCCACCAGTTGGCCTAGATGGCCTGGTGAGCAAGTAAGTGCATCTGGAGCCCCATGGAAACAGGGTAGAGCGATGGACACAGGTGCCCAAGGGCAGGGTTCCTTCAGATACAAAGAGCACTCTGCACCCAATGAACAGAAAGACACTTGACCAGGGGGGCTTCACAGGAAGGAGAACGGGGTGGCCACCAGCAGGAGGAAAATGATCAATAATTAGAAAAGGAACATAAGGAGGAAACTGGGGGCAGGGACCTTCTGGGCCTCCTGAGGGTGGCTGAGCGTGTAGACCATACTTCAGGGCAGGGTGGCCTCATGCCCAGTACAGAGTGCCCAGACTGTGTTGACAGGAGAGTCCACTTTCAGTGAAGACCCTTCTCACAGCTACCGTCCACGCTGGGAGGTCACATCCCGTGGATGCTGGCACAACCCTGCAGCCTATAGGGATCGAGGGTAGAACACCCAAGGTTGGGCAACTCTGAGGTTGTCCAGAGACACCAAGGGTCTGGTTCACATAGAACGTGAGACCAGGAGAGAGTCTCATACAAGGTCAAGGCCACAGCCCTGGTCTGCTCCACCCTCACAGGTCAAAACTCACTGGAAATCTCTTCCGGGCCGGTGGAAGGGGGCATCTGTGCAGGAGGTGGAGGGGCCAACTCGCCCAGGTTAAATCCCAGGGGGGCCTCATGAACATTCCTCTTCGTGAGACACTGGAGCCAAGGCCAGACCATTAAGAGTCTCAGAACAATGACCTATGAAGGCAGCCACCAGCCCACAGGAACCAGACTGGGACACAACCCTCTCCCTCCACCCTAGATTTGCAAGTTGTCAGACCTCTATCTCTATCTACAGCCCAGGAAGCCCTACCACCACTCTATGACTTCCTCCCATGGCCCAGTCTTCTTTAACACCCCATGGCTTCCTGGGCTTTGTCCTTGCTTCCTACTGAGGACCAAGCAGAGACAGCTGGACAGGACGTGTCCAACCTTCACACTGGGGTCCACATCGTGTCAGCCATCCAGCTTTCCCAGCCTCGCAGATTCCATCACATCCCTGATTTCTCTATAGGAAATCACATCACATTTCCTATAGAGAAAGTTTCTATACACAGAAAATATTTTAACCTGCTAACATACACATTGTATATTAAGAATGTTATAGGCCTTCAGTTCAGTTCACTATGTCATGTCCGACTCTTTGTGATCTCATGGACTGCAGCACGCCAGGCTTCCCTGTCCATCACCAACTCCCAGAGTTTGCTCAAACTCTTGTACATTGAGTTGGTGATGCCATCCAACAATCTCATCCTCTGTCATCCCCTTCTCCTACTGCCTTGAATCAGGGTCTTTTCTCCTCCTGCCTTTCTCAGCATCAGGGTCTTTTCCAAGGAGTCAGTTCTTTATATCAGGTGGCTAAAGTATTGGAGCTTAAGCGTAAGCATGAGTCTTTCCAATGAATATTCAGGACTGATTTCCTTTAGGATTGACTGGTTTGATCTTGCAGTCCAAGGGACTCTCAAGAGTCTTCTCCAACACCCTAGTTCAAAAACCTCAATTCTTCAGTGCTCAGCTTTCTTTATGGTCCATTTCTCACATCCATACATGACCACTGGAAAAACTGTAGCCTTGACTAGATGGACCTTTGTTGGCAAAGTAATGTCTCTGCTTTTTAATATGCTATCTAGGTTTGTCATGGCTTTTCTTCTAAGGAGTAAGTGTCTTTTAATTTCATGGCCACAGTCACTATCTGCAGTGATTTTGGAGCCTAAGAAAATAAAGTCTGTCACTGCTTCTATTGTTTCCCCATCTATTTGCCATGAAGTGATGGGACCGGATGCCATGATCTTTGTTTTATGAATGTTGAGTTTTAAACCAGCTTTTTCACTCTCCTCTTTCACTTTCATCAAGAGGCTTTTTAGTTCCTCTTCACTTTCTGCCATAAGGGTGGTGTCATCTGCATATCTGAGGTTATTGATATTTCTCCCTGCAATATTGATTCCAGCTCATGCTTCATCCATCCAGGCATTTCACATGATGTACTCTGCATATAAGTTAAATAAACAGGGTGACAATGTACAATCTTATTTTTCTCCTTTCTTAATATGGAAAAAGTCCTTTGTTGCATGTCCAGTTCTAACTGTTGCTTCTTCTGCATACAGATTTCTTAGGAGGCAGGTAAAGTGGTCTGGTATTCTGACCTTTAAGAATTTTCCAGTTTGTTGTGATTTACACAGTCAAAGGCTTTGGCGTAGTCAATAAAGCAGAAATAAATGTTTTTCTGGAACTCACTTGCTTTTTTAATGATCCAACAGGTGTTGGCAATTTGATCTCTGGTTCTTCTGTCTTTTCTAAATCCAGCTTGAACATCTGGAAGTTCTCGGTTCACATACAGTTGAAGCTTGGTTGGAGAATTTTGAGAATTATTTGTAAACTGTGGAAATTCTGAAAGAGATGGGAATACCAGACCACCTGACCTGCCTCTTGAGAAACCTATATGCAGGTCAGGAAGCAACAGTTAGAACTGGACATGGAACAACAGACTGGTTCCAAATAGGAAAAGGAGTACGTCAAGGCTGTATATTGTCACCCTGCTTATTTAACTTATATGCAGAGTACATCATGAGAAATGCTGGCCTGGAAGAAGCACAAGCTGGAATCCAGATTGCCAGGAGAAATATCAATAACCTCAGATATGCAGATGACACCACCCTTATGGCAGAAAGTGAAGAGGAACTAAAGAGCCTCTTGATGAAAGTGAAAGGGGAGAGTGATAAAGTAGGCTTAAAGCTCAACATTCAGAAAACTAAGATCATGGCATCTGGTCCTATCACTTCATGGCAAATAGATGGGGAAACAGTGGGTGACTTTATCTTTCGGGGCTCCAAAATCACTGCAAATGGTGGCTGCAGCCATAGACGCTTACTCCTTGGAAGGAAAGTTACGACCAACATAGACAGCATATTAAAAAGCAGAGATATTACTTTGCCAACCAAGGTCCTTCTAGTCAAGGCTATGGTTTTTCTAGTGGTCGTGTATGCATGTGAGAGTTGAACTGTGAAGAAAGCTGAGTACCGAAGAATTGATGCTTTTGAACTGTGGTGCTGGAGAAGACTTGAGAGTCCCTTGGACTTCAAGGAGACCCAACCAGTCCATTCTAAAGGAGATCAATCCTGGATGTTCATTGGAAGGACTGATGCTAAAGCTGAAACTCCAATCCTTTGGCCACCTCATGCAAAGAGTTGACTCATTGGAAAAGACCCTGATTCTGGGAGGGATTGAGGGCAGGAGGAGAAGGGGACAACAGAGGAAGAGATGGCTGGATGGCATCACTGACTCAATGGACATGACTTTGGATAAACTCTGGGAGTTGGTGATGGACAGGGAGGCCTGACATGCTGCGATTCATGGGGTTGCAGAGTCGGACACGACTGAACAACTGAACTGAACTGACTGAATTGATATAAATGCAATAGTGTGGTAGTTTGAACATTCTTTGGCATTGCCTTTCTTTGGGATGGAATGAAAACTAACCTTTTCCAATCCTGTGGTCAGTGCTGAGTTTTCCAAATTTGCAGGAATATTGAGGGCAGCACTTTGACAGCATCATCCTTAAGACTTGAATTAGCTCAGCTGGAATTCCATCACCTCCACCAGCTTTGTTTGCAGTGATGCTTTCTAAGGTCCACTTGACTTCAGACTCCAGGATTTCTGGCTCTAGGTGAGTGATCATTACCATTGTGGTTTTATGGGTCATGAAGGTCTTTTTTGTATAGTTCTTCTGTGTATTCTTGCTACCTCTTCTTAATCTCTTCTGCTTCTGTTAGGTCCATACCATTTCTGTCCTTCCTTGTGCCCTTCTTTGCATGAAATGTTCCCTTGATATCTCTAACTTTCTTTAGGAGATTTCTAGTCTTTCCCATTCTATTGTTTTCCTCTATTTCTTTGCACCGGTCACTGGGGAAGGCTTTCTGATCTCTCCTTGGAACTCTGCATTCAGCTGGGTATATCTTTCCTTTTCTCCTTTGCCTTTTGCTTCTCTTCTTTTCTCAGCTATTTGTAAGACCTCCTCAGACAGCCATTTTGCTTTTTTTCCATGGGAATGGTCTTGATCATTGTCTCCTATACAATGTCATGAACCTCCAACCATAGTTCTTCAGGGAGTCTGTCTATCAGATCTAATCCCTTGAATCTATTTGTCACTTCCACTGTATAATCGTAAGGGATTTGCTTTAGGTCATATCTGAACTGTCTAGTGGTTTTCCCTACTTTCTTCAATTTAAGTCTGAATTTTGCAGTTAGGAGTGCAATCTGAGCCAGAGTCAGCTCCCTGTCTTGTTTTTGTTGACTGTATAGAGCTTCTCCATCTTCAGCTGGAAAGAATATAATCAGTCTGATTTTGGTGTTGACCATCTGGTGATGTCCATGTGTAGAGTCGTCACTTTGTTTTTGGAAGAGGGTGCTTACTATGACCAGTGTGTTCTCTTGGCAAAACTCTGTTAGCCTTTGTCCTGCTTCTTTTGTGCTCCAAGGTCAAACTTGCCTGTTACTCCAGGTATCTCTTGACTTCCTACTTTTGCATTCCAGTCCCCTATGATGAAAAGGCATCCTTTTTTGGTGTTAGTTCTAGAAGGTCTTGTAGGCCATCATAGAACTGTTCAATGTCAGCTTCTTTGGCATTAGTGGTTGGGGCATAGACTTGGATTACTGTGAACTGAATGGCTTGCCTTGGAAAAGAACAGAGATGATTCTGTCATTTTTGAGATTGCACCCAAGTACTGCATTTCAGAATCTTTTGTTGACTATGAGGGCTACTCTATTTCTTCGAAGGGATTCTTGCCCGTAGTAGTAGATATAATGGTCATGTGAATTAAATTTGCCCATTCCAGTCCATTTTAGTTCATTGATCCCTAAAATGTCAGTGTTCACTCTTGCCATCTCCTGTTTGACCACTTTCAATTTACCTTGTTTCCTGGACTTGACATTCCACGATCCTATGCAATATTGTTTTCTACAGCATTGGATTTTACGTCCATCACCAGTCACATCTACTGGGCGCTGTTTTCACTTTGGCTCCCTCTTTTCATTGTTTTTGGAGTTATTTTCTCCATTCTTCTTCAGGATCATATTGGGCATCTACCGACCTGGGGAGTTCATCTTTCAGTGCCCTATCTTTTTGCCTTTTTATGCTGTTCATGGGGCTCTCCAGGCAAGAATGCTGAAGTGGCTTGCCATTCCCCTCTCCAGTGGACCGCGTTCTGTCAGAACTCTCTTCCCACCGTGGCCCGTCTGTCTTGGGTGGCCCTGCACGGCATGGTGCATAGTTTCACTGAGTGAGACCAGGCTGTGATCCATGTGATCAGTTTGGTTAGTTTTCTGTGACTGTGCTTTTCATTCTGTCTGTCCTCTGAGGGAGAAGGATAAGAGGCTTATGGAAGCTTTCTATTGGAAGATACTGACTGTGAGGGAAAAGAAAGAAAAAATGTGAAGTCGCTCAGTCGTGTCTGACTCTTTGTGATCCCATGGACTGTAGTCTACCAGGCCTCTCTGTCCATGGGACTTTCCAGGCAAGAGTACTGGAGTGGGTTGCCATTTCCTTCTCCAGGGGATCTTTCTGACCCAGGGATTGAACCCAGGTCTCCTGCATTGCAGGCAGATGCTTTACCCTCTGAGCCACCAGGGACTGGGTCTTATCCTGATAGGGCCACACTCAGTAAATCTTTAATTCAATTTTCTATTGATGAGCTGCGTTCCCTCCCTGTTGTTTGGCTTGAGGCCAAACTGTCAACCCATGCCTCCACCTGAGACTTATGGACACTCACAGGTAAATCTGGCTCAGTCTCCTACTGGCTTCCAAAGTCAAATTCCCTGGGGGTTCTCAGTGCCTTTGCTGGATCTACAGGTTGGGAAATCTGTGTGGGTCCTAGAACTTTCTTAACAGTGTGAGAATTTCTTTGGTATATTGATTGGTAAATCAATCTTATTACCTGCCACATCAAGGGACAGCTGGGGCTTCTTGATGGAGATGTCTTTTGGGCTTAAACCACAGCGCACTTTGGCTATCCAGCATGGCCATCTCAGCAGTGGGATCCCCCGCCTCCTGGGGTCAAAGAGAGTTCCATCTCCAGTGACCTGTCTGTTTTCAGACCGTGCATGGCCTAGGCAAGAATACATAGAGGAACTGTACAAAAAAGATCTTCATGACCCAGATATCATGATGGTGTGATCACTCACCTGGAGCCAGACATCCTGGAATGTGAAGTCAAGTGGGCCTTACAAACACCACTATGAACAAAGCTAGTGGAGGTGATGGAATCCCATTTGAGCTATTTCAAATCCTGAAAGATGATGCTATGAAAGTGCCGCACTCAATATGCCAGCAAATTTGGAAAACTCAGCAGTGGCCCCAGGACTGGAAAAGGTCAGTTTTCACCCCAATCCCAAAGAAAGGGAAAGCCAAAGAATGCTCAAACTACCACACAATTGCACTCATCTCACACGCTAGTAAAGTAATGCTCAAAATTCTCCAAGCCAGGCTTCAGCAATACATGAACCATGAACTTCCAGATGTTCAAGCAGGTTTTAGAAAAGGCGGAGAAACCAGAGATCAAATTGCCAGCATCCACTGGATCATTGAAAAAGCAAGAGAGTTCCAGAAAAATGTCTATTTCTGCTTTACTGACTATGCCAAAACCTTTGACCATGTCGATCACAATAAACTGGAAAATTCTGAAAGAGATGGAAATACCAGACCACCTGACCTGCCTCTTGAGAAATCTGTATACAGGCCAGGAAGCAACAGTTAGAACTGGACATGGAAAAACAAACTGGTTCCAAATAGGAAAAGGAGTATGTCAAGGCTGTATATTGTCACGCTGTTTATTTAACTTAAATGCAGAGTAAATTATGAGACACGCTGGGCTGGATGAAGCACAAACTGGAATCAAGATTGCTGGGGGAGGTATCAATAACCTCAGATATGCAGATGGAAGCACCCTTATGGCAGAAAGTGAAGAAGAACTAAAGAGCCTCTTGATGAAAGTGAAAAAGGAGAGTGAAAAAGTTGGCTTAAAGCTCAATATTGAGAAAACTAAGTTCATGGCATCTGGTCTCATCACTTCATGGCAAATGGATGGGGAGACAGTGGAAACAGTGGCTGACTTTATTTTGGGGGGCTCCAAAATCACTGCAGATGGTGACTGCAGCCATGAAATTAAAAGATGCTTGCTCCCTGGAAGGAAAGTTATGACCAACCTAGACAGCATATTAAAAAGCAGAGACATTAGTTTGTCAACAAAGGTCCATCTAGTCAAGGCTATAGTTTTTCAGTAGTCATGTATGAATGTGAGAGTTGGACTAAAAAGAAAACTGAGCACCAAAGAATTGATGCTTTTGAACTGTGGTGTTGGAGAAGACTCTTGAGAGTCCCTTGGACTGCAAGGAGACCCAACCAGTCCATCCTAAAGGAGATCAGTCCTGAGTGTTCACTGGAAGGACTGATGTTGAAGCTGAAACTCCAATAGTTTGGCCACCTGATGTGAAGAGCTGACTTATTTAAAAAGACCCTAATGCTGGGAAAGATTAAAGACAGGAGGAGAAGGGGATGACAGAGGATGAGATGGTTGGATGGCTTCACCAACTCAGTGGAGATGAGTTTGAGTAAATTTTAGGTGAATTGGTGATGGACAAGGAGGCCTGGCATGCTGTGGTCCATGGGATCATGAAGAGTCAGATGACTGAAGGACTGAACTGAACTGAACTAATGGCCTAGGCGGCCTCTTCTGGTACTCATGGGCCCAGAGGCTGGTTGACTTGCATTGGAAGCATTCCTTCCTGTTGCTTTTACCTTGGGTCTTCCTGGGTTGCAGGGCATGGCTGTGGGCAGGCTATCAATTCACCTTGAGCTCTGGCCTGCCTCTACTCATGTCAAGTTCTTTCCTTCTCCTCAGTCTGATCTCGATTATTAAATACCCCGAAGATCACCTCTAGCTGCTGGGGCATAGGAGTTTGTAAGTTTAAGAGCTGGGTTTTGAGGGAGAACAGGACACTACCCAGGATTACTGAGAAGTCTTTCCATCTAATGATATAGTCTGGTAATTTCCTAGTTTTGTATCTTCAGTAGAAATATTTCAAAGTGGCATGTGACCACTTAATGCAGAGTCTGGGTTTCTCTATAATAAAATCCCTTTGCCAAATGTAGGAGTTGCAGACTTGCTACTGGCAAGAGTGAAGCAAATGGGTGAGTAAAACTATCCTGTTGTGGGAGCATTTTCCTCTAGAAGTTGAGTCTTGATAAAAGTGTCAATGCAGGAATCCCACTCCTGGGAAGCTAACAGTATCACCTGATGGGACCTGCAAACTGTATCTGGGCAATAATGTTGGAGTTACTTGAGATGGCAGGCAGGATGCCTATGTTCTGATGTGCTTGGGTGAGTAGCTGAACCAGCCAAGGAGAGGTTGAATGAGAAACAAAGGATTCTTGGTTAATCTGAAGACTTCATTTGGGAACCAAAAATCTTTCAACAAATAATCTCTTGGACCTTGAACCACATATTTCCCCTGAAAAGTGCATTTTTTCCAGCAAAATTTTGTTGGGGGTTATGTTATTAAGGAACTGAGATGAATATATGGAAGTTATTTAATGGCATAGAAATCTAAAGACCTGCAAGGAGACCTAAAAATCCCAACCCTTGTTACGACTTTTTAAAAGATTGTGGAATTATCAAAGTGCACATGAATCAAGTTTTAATATGCTGTATGATGGGTGGATGAGGCTGTCCATTGTACCATTTCTTTCTTTGAATTCTCAGGCATGGTTTGGCAGTGCAAAAACTATGTGTCATTAACAAATTCAATAAAAAGTAAATATATGGGAAAAAAAAGAGAGCTGGGTTTTGTTCTTTCTCTTGGGCCACTTCCTTGACCTTTTCCCAGTTGCACGTTCTCATCCTTTTGATTGGCATTGGACTAGTGGTTCCTGCTCTTTTTCCCCCTCTCCCCACCCCCAGGAATTATGTCTTAAATGGGCTCCAAATTTGGGATTGTACTCTCACCACTGTTATAAATGTTGGGTTGGTCCCTAGTGAGCTCACTATGCCCCCGGACTGCTGTCCAAATCCTTTGTTCCTCCTCTTGGGTAGATAGGTACATAGTACGATTTGAACATCCTTCCTGTTCAATCAGGGCTTGAAATCCTTCAGTGAACCTGCTAGAGTCTTCGGACATTTGGCCCAGAGTTTGTATGCATAGGGCTAAATAGTGAGGGAGAAGAGCTCGTGTCCTCTGTGCATTTGCCATCTGCCACATCCCCAGAGGGCACCTTCTCCCCGAGGCTGGGTGATGGGAAGCCCAGCACACCTTAGCCTAGTGGGGCCTCCTTTTTTATCCTGGGGAAAGAGCAGGTACAGAGGGACACAGGGAGATGGGCTTTGGGATTGTGTTACAGGGAAGAACTGACTCTAGGTTGGATCTGTTTCTTTGACTTTTGCTGCCTGTTGCTTCTGTTCACTAAAATGAAACTGTCCACACATAGTGGTCTGCCTCAGGGAACCCTGGGTTTCCCAGGTGGTGCTAGTCGTAAGGAACCCCCCTGCCAATGCAGGAGGTGTAAGACACATGGGTTTCATCCCTGGGTCAGGAAGATCCTCTGGAGGAGGACGTTGCAACCCACTCCAGTATTCTTGCCTGGAGAATCCCATGGACAAAGGAGTCTGGTGGGCTACAGTCCACAGGGTCATGTCAGGGGAGCATGTAATTTCCTTGGTTTTGTCTCGTCACAACAAAAATTTGAAGTGATGGATGTTAAAGTCCTCAGTGTGTCACAGCTCTTGGACAGACAGTGTTATAGGTCTGAGACAGATCAGTGTTACAGCTCAGTTTTATTTAGAAAATAAAGGTGAAAGATTGTTGCGGAATGACACAAAGACACCGGGATCTTGGCCTCTGGAGGAGAAGAATTCAATCCAGGGCCAGAGACGAGGCTTGATTGCTCAGAACTTTTGTGTAATAAAGTTTTATTAAAGTATAAAGGAGATAGAGAAAGCTTCTGACATAGACACCAGAAGGGGGCTAGTCTTCAGCTGGATGTTATACAGTTACTAGCAGTCTGTTAATGAAAGAAAGGAATGTCTTAAGGCTCAGAATGGCACCAGGCCCTTCACCCATAAGATGCATTTTGGGATAATTTTGACACTGGATGATTCATCCCGGCCCAAAAAATGATTAACTTGAATCTTGTGAAAGGGCAGATTACCATACAAATAGTTTCGTTTTACATAGATTAAGCGAACAATATCTGAGTATAACATAGAGGTTTGTCAAGTAGGTTCTGAGCCATTTGGCGGAACTGACTTGAAGATAGAGTCTGGGATAAATGCGTAGTACATTAAGATAGCTTAAGACCAACATTTCCATAAGAAAAAATGCATTGGTTAACTCAAGATTTGAGAATAGTTAACTTCAGGTGAAATCAGGTGTCATTATGGCAACACAGTATTCTAAGAGAAACTTCCTTTTAAATTTGTATAGCGGAGAGTCGGACATGACTGAGCGACTGAACTGAACTGAACTGAACTGAGAGAAGAAAAAAATATCGCTAGTTTGTTTCCTCCTGCCCCTTAAGAGAGATAAAAATGTCTGAGGCTTGCAGGCTATTTCCTCCGTTTGGAGACCCCTGGCCTTCCTACCTGTTACCCTCTCAAAGGGAAAATACATCCTCAAGACGTGAGGGCTGCTGCTGCTGCTGCTAAGTCACTTCAGTCGTGTCTGACTCTGTGCGACCCCATAGATGGAAGCCCACCAGGCTCCCCCGTCCCTGGGATTCTCCAGGCAAGAACACTGGAGTGGGTTGCCATTTCCTTCTCCAATGCATGAAACGAAAAGTGAAAGTGAAGTCGCGCAGTTGTGTCTGACTCTTAGTGACCCTGTGGACTGCAGCCCGCCAGGCTCCTCCGTCCGGGGTTTGCATGCTGACCCAAAAGACGCAAACAGAAGAGAGGGTGGGAGGAGAGACAGAGAGTGCGCAAGCATGGGGGCCCCGACCCTTTGGCTCCTGTGTTTATGTGCTTTCCTCCCCTGGACCTGCCCTTTGCAAACAGGGCTAGCCACAAGTGCTGTTTTTTCTACCTGAGGTCCTCACTCTGGTCCTCAGACCTTCCTTTGTTCTATTTTCCTGGGCTTTTCCCTTGTCTTTTAGCCACCACCATTTTGGACTCCTTTTCCCTATTCTAACTACCCAAATAGTCACAAAGAATTAATCATGACTGAAGCAACTTAAAACAGCATGGGGAACCCCATCCCGCTGCCTGAGTGTTAAACCAAAGTTCCTGTGGTCAGGGAGATGTCCTGACCTGTCCACCTGTGAGTGGTATAGGAAGGAAGGAAATAACAGACCCCCTCCTTGAGGCTGGCCATTCTAGGAGATATTTGCAATCTTTTTACTGTGCAAATAGATGGGGAAACAATGGAAGCAGTTACAGACTTTATTTTCCTGGGCTCCAAAATCACTGCAGATGGTGACTGCAGGCATGAAATTAAAAGATACCTGCTCCTTGGAAGAAAAGCTATAACAAACCTAGACAGTGTATTAAAAAGCAGAGACGTTACTTTGCCAACAGAGGTCCACGTAGTTAAAACTGCTTTTCCAGTAGTCTTGTATGGATCTGAGAGCTGACCATAAAGAAAGCTGAGCACTGAAGAATTGATACTTTTGAACTGTGGTGTTGGAGAAGACTCTTGAGAGTCCCTTGGACAGCAAGGAGATCAAACCAGTCAATCCTAAAGGAAATCAGTCCTGAATATTCATTGGAAAGATTGATGCTGAAACTGAAGCTTTGAAAAGTTGTTCCTGAACCATGAAAGATGCTGGAATTCTTGGCCTCCAGAGGAGAAGAATTCAATCCAGGGCCAGAGACGAGGCTTGATCTCTCAGAGCTTTTGTGTAATAAAGTTTTATTAAAGTATAAGAGAGATAGAGACAGCTTCTGACACAGACATCAGAAGTGGGCAGAAAGAGTGCCCCACCCCGGCTAGTCTTTAGCTGGATGTTATACAGCTACTACTCCAGCGTTCTTGCCTGGAGAATCCCAGGGATGGGGGAGCCTGCTGGGCTGCCTTCTATGGAGTCGCACAGAGTCGGACACGACTGAAGCAACTTAGCAGCAGCAGCAGTCTGCTAATGAAAGAAAAGAAATGTCTCAGAACTCAGAGGCACCAGGCCCCTCACCTACAACATGAATTCTGAGACAACCCTTGACACCAGGTGAGTCATCCAAAGCCATAAAACCATTGACATGAATCTTGAAGAAAGGACGGTTTCCATACAAACATACAGCTTCATTAGCATAGATTAGGAGAACAGTGTATGAATATAACGTACCAGTTTGTCAGGTTGATTCTGAGCCTTTAGGCGGAACCGACTTGAAGACAGAGCCGGGGATAAATACATAGCACATTAACATAGCTTAAGACAAACATTTCCATAAGAAAAATGCATTGGTTAGCTCAAGGTTTGAGAAAAGTTAAGTTCAGGTGGAACCAGGTGTCATTATGGCAATACAACATTTTAAGAGAAACCTCTTTTTAACTTTGTATAGAGAAAGGGAAAAAATATCACACTAGTTTGTTTCTTCTTGCCACTTAAGACAGAGATAAAAAATGTCTGACACTTGCAGCCTGTTTCCTCCATTTGGAGACCCCTGGCCTTCCTGTCACCCTTTCATCTTTGGCCACCTGATGTGAAGAACTGACTCATTGGGAAAGACCCTGATGCTGTGAAAGAGTGAAGGCAGGAGGAGAAGGGGACGACAGAGGATGAGATGGTTGGGTGGCATCACTGACTCAATGGACATGAGTTTGAGTGAGCTCTGGGAGTTGGTGGTGGACAGGGAGGCCTGGCGTGCTGCAGTTCATGGAGTCGCAAAGAGTTGGATACTGCTGCGTTACTGAACTGATGAGTACTCTGCTTCCTCACCTCCACACCCTTGTTCTGTGAAAGAACCGGGCATCAACACTCCTATGAGCTGACTATTTTGAGACATTAGCCTGACGTCTTCTCGGTATGCCAACTTTCTGAATAAAGTCATTCTGGGATTTACTGGCTTATGCAGTGAGAATATCAAGCTTGGACTCAGAAAGAGTTGCTCAGTGAAGGATGCAGAATTAGGGGTGTAGAGTAGGTGAGACTTGGTCTCCCTTTTTCCCTTTTGAGAGTTGTGTGAGGTTAAATGATGGTCATCAAGGATGCTGGGAGGGTTCTCTGACTTCCGAGGCCTCTGATTAAGGGAGCTGCATAGAGCAGGATTATGGTTAAGAGACCAGATGGCCTGATCCTAGGGAACCTCAGTCCATTCTCCCAACTCTGGTAAGATAGATCCAGTTGCAAGACAGTATTATAACTCTGAGACTCACTTTTGGGCCATTTCTCTTCGTCCCCCACCTGACATAAGGCCAGGTGGTGTTACATATAGCCTACTGGTTTCATTTTGTTGCTGCTGCTGCTGAGTCACATCAGTCATGTCCGACTCTGTGCGACCCCACAGATGGCAGCCCACCAGGCTCCTTTGTCCCTGGGATTCTCCAGGCAAGAATACTGGAGTGGGTAGTTAGAATAGGAAACAGGATTCCAAAATGGCCGTGGTACATGGGGTCGCAAAGAGTCAGACACGACTGAGCGACAGAACTGAACTGAACTGAACTGAACTGAAAAGACAAGGAATGGAAAAGCCTGTGAAAACAGAACAAAGGAAGGTGAAAGGAAGCTCCAAGGACCAGAGTGGGGACCTCAAGTAGAACAAACAGCACTCCTGGCTAGCCCAGTTTACATAAGGCAGGGCTGGGGGGAGGGAAAAACATACAAAAGAGGAGCCAAAGGGCTGGGGCCCTCTCTTCTCTTCGTGTCTTTGGGTTGGCATGCCCTCACACCTCAAGGATGTATTTTCCTGCTCTTTTTTAAATAAAACTGAGCCGTAACACGGAGCTGTAACGCTGATCTGTCTGAGAGCTGTGACACGGCCTGTCTGAGAGCTGTGACACGGCCTGTCTGAGAGCTGTGACACGGTCTGTCTGAGAGCTGTGACACGGCCTGTCTGAGAGCTGTGACACGGCCTGTCTGAGAGCTGTGACACGGCCTGTCTGAGAGCTGTAACGCTGGTCTGTCTGAGAGCTATGACACGGCCTGTCTGAGAGCTATGACACGGCCTGTCTGAGAGCTATGACACGGTCTGTCTGAGAGCTATGACACGGTCTGTCTGAGAGCTGTGACACGGTCTGTCTGAGAGCTGTGACACGGTCTGTCTGAGAGCTGTGACACGGCCTGTCTGAGAGCTGTGACACGGTCTGTCTGAGAGCTGTGACACGGTCTGTCTGAGAGCTGTGACACGGTCTGTCTGAGAGCTGTGACACGGCCTGTCTGAGAGCTGTGACACGGTCTGTCTGAGAGCTGTGACACGGTGTGTCTGAGAGCTGTGACACGGTCTGTCTGAGAGCTGTGACACGGTCTGTCTGAGAGCTGTGACACGGCCTGTCTGAGAGCTGTGACACGGTCTGTCTGAGAGCTGTGACACGGTGTGTCTGAGAGCTGTGACACGGTCTGTCTGAGAGCTGTGACACGGTGTGTCTGAGAGCTGTGACACGGTCTGTCTGAGAGCTGTGACACGGTCTGTCTGAGAGCTGTGACACGGTCTGTCTGAGAGCTGTGACACGGTCTGTCTGAGAGCTGTGACACGGTCTGTCTGAGAGCTGTGACACGGCCTGTCTGAGAGCTGTGACACGGTCTGTCTGAGAGCTGTGACACGGTGTGTCTGAGAGCTGTGACACGGTCTGTCTGAGAGCTGTGACACGGTGTGTCTGAGAGCTGTGACACGGTCTGTCTGAGAGCTGTGACACGGTCTGTCTGAGAGCTGTGACACGGTCTGTCTGAGAGCTGTGACACGGCCTGTCTGAGAGCTGTGACACGGTCTGTCTGAGAGCTGTGACACGGTCTGTGTGAGAGCTGTGACACGGTCTGTCTGAGAGCTGTGACACGGTCTGTCTGAGAGCTGTGACACGGTCTGTCTGAGAGCTGTGACACGGCCTGTCTGAGAGCTGTGACACGGTCTGTCTGAGAGCTGTGACACGGTCTGTCTGAGAGCTGTGACACGGTCTGTCTGAGAGCTATGACACGGTCTGTCTGAGAGCTGTGACACGGTCTGTCTGAGAGCTGTGACACGGTCTGTCTGAGAGCTGTGACACGGCCTGTCTGAGAGCTGTGACACGGTCTGTCTGAGAGCTGTGACACGGTCTGTGTGAGAGCTGTGACACGGTCTGTCTGAGAGCTGTGACACGGCCTGTCTGAGAGCTGTGACACGGTCTGTCTGAGAGCTGTGACACGGTCTGTCTGAGAGCTGTGACACGGCCTGTCTGAGAGCTGTGACACGGTCTGTCTGAGAGCTGTGACACGGTCTGTCTGAGAGCTGTGACACGGCCTGTCTGAGAGCTGTGACACGCCGAGGGCTTCAATGTCTGTTGCTTCACATTTTTGTTGAGATGAGACAGAATCAAGGAGATTACACTTACCAGACAGCCTCTTACACCATCTAAATTAAAAAGCTTCCGGTCCTCTTTTAAGAACTACGTATTTATTTATTTATTTTTGGCTGAGCTGGGTCTTCATTGCTGAGCAGGTCTTTTCTAATTGTGGTGTGCGGGCTTCTCACCGTATTGCCTTATGGACACCTCCCGGAAGTTTCTTCTGGAATAGCAGAGGTTCCTCCCGTGTTGAATAACGTGTGAGCAAGAACAAAGAGGTGCTCCTAGGAACTGAAAATGGCCAGGCTGGAGCTGTGTTCAGTTAGAAGGTCTGTGGTCAGCCCTCCCTTTGACCACCCCAGTGCTCCTGAGGGCTGGGCCTGAAGGAGGAAACAGAACAGGCTGTATCTTGAAAGCAGGACTTCATCTTGACCTGGACGGTGGACTTTGAGCTCTGTGCCCAGTATCAGTGGAAACGACACACCAACTGGAAAACCGAAAACCAGGCCCCCAGAAGGAAGAGCCCCAGGGCTCGTACCTAGACTCTCCATGGCCTAAAAGAATACCCTAATTATCTGTGTAACCAAATGGAATCATGCATCCTATTGTGCTTATTGGGGTATGACCACAGGCCTATTGATAATTCAGTTCAGTTCAGTTCAGTCGCTCAGTCGTGTCCGACTCTCTGCGACCCTATGAATCACAGCACGCCAGGCCTCCCTGTCCATCACCAACTCCCAGAGTTCACTCAAACTCATGTCCGCAGAGTCGGTGATGCCATCCAGCCATCTCATTCTCTGTCATCCCCTTCTCCTCCCGCCCCCAACCTTTCCTAGCATCAGAGTCTTTTCCAGTGAGTCAACTCGTCGCATGAGGTGGCCAAAGTATTGCAGTTTCAGCTTTAGCATCAGTCCTTCCAATGAACACCCAGGATCGATCTCCTTTAGAATGGACTGGTTGGATCTCCTTGCAGTACAAGGGACTCTCAAGAGTCTTCTCCAGCACCACAGTTCAAAAGCATCAATTCTTCAGCTTTCTTCACAGTCCAACTCTCACATCCATACATGACCACGGGAAAAACATAGCCTTGACTAGATGGACATTTGTTGGCAAAGTAATGTCTCTGCTTTTTAATATGCTATCTAGGCTGGTCATAACTTTCCTTCCAAGGAGTAAGCGTCTTTTAATTTCATGGCTGCGATCAGCATCTGCAGTGATTTTGGAGCCCCAAAAACAAAGTCTGACACAGTTTGCACTGTTTTTCCATCTGTTTCCCGTGAAGTGTCCACTGTTAACTACCTAGGCTAAAGGCATATGAATCACGGGTGGACTTTGACTGCAACTTTCTTTTTCCTTTGTTCAGACTACTTTCAGGGAATTTGGGGAGGTGGGTTTGTGTCCTTAGAGTGAGTTTGTTTCCTGGAATGCATGGCTACAGCAGGCCTGCGAGGGTTATTTGTTGGTCTGGGAGATGGACATGAGGGGCAGGGCCCAGGGCTGGGCAGGCTGGACGGCCGATTGGATGGTCAGCGTGTTGGTTAGATGGTTAGTGTGTGGGAAAAGCACAGTGTGGGGGAACCCCAAGATCCAGCAGACAGAGGGAACCCCAGGCTCACACTGTCTGACTGGGTCCCCCAGGGCCAGATGGTCTCCTGGACCATGGCGTCCACCCCATGGCCATCCTGCTGGCCCCTCCCAGCACCCAGTCTTACGTCTGGTCCTCTGAGTGATGCGTGAAGTCCTCTGTCTGTCTCTCTACCCACAGGAGCCTGGACCAGCACCTCCGAGGGCCTTGGGGTGATGTGGCCACACTGACATGATGGCAGGTCCCTGTCTGGAGCCAGTCCTGCCGGGCCCAGGCCTGGGCTGTCCAGTGGCAGGGCCTCCCTTCCACCCGAACGGCTTGAGTAAACACTCACATGCCTCCATTATGACCCAGCTCCCCTAAAAGGCCTGTCAGAGAGAGCCCACACGGCCAGCACCCTCCCAGGCCCTGGCCCCCTTCTTGGAGCTGTCCCTGAGCAGGGTCCTCCTCCATTATGACCCAGCTCCCCTAAAAGGCCTGTCAGAGAGAGCCCACACGGCCAGCACCCTCCCAGGCCCTGGCCCCCTTCTTGGAGCTGTCCCTGAGCAGGGTCCTCCTCCATTATGACCCAGCTCCCCTAAAAGGCCTGTCAGAGAGAGCCCACACGGCCAGCACCCTCCCAGGCCCTGGCCCCCTTCTTGGAGCTGTCCCTGAGCAGGGTCCTCCTCCCCCTTGGGGAGTGTCCAGTCTCCTTGGTCCCCAGTGTCTTTGAGGACCGAGTCCTGACTGCATCCTGCACCCAGGCCGGCCGGTGGACACAGCGGCCTCATCGCATGCAGGCGGCCACCCTTCCTGGTCCCTGTCTGGAGCCCTGGGGCCCCTCCCGCTTCTCCTGTGACACAGCCATCACCTCTGTGCAGCCCAGGCTGAGCACAGTGTCCTCAGTGGCCCTCTGAGGTCCTTCTCATGGACCAGTGTGTCCTGAGCACTGAACCAGGTCTGGGTGCTCCCTTGGACACCCCCCACCCAGCTGCCTCTCCTGGCCCGCCTTCACTGGTGTCCCCTCCTGTTCTGGGTTTCTGGCGCCAACTCGCCCCCAAATTCAAATCTTGCAGCCCTGACTCCAGACCTCAAGCATCACTGCTTTTGGAGGCGGGGTCTCTAAAGAGGTGATGAGGGTGAACTGGGGTCCCAGGCTGGGCCCTCATCCAGTCCGACTGCAGACCCTCTAAGAGGAGGTGAGGGCAGAGCAGGCACAGAGGGGCACCCACGTGAGGACACGGCGTCTGCCGCCCATGGAGACAGGCCTCAGGAGGAGCCGGCCTTGTGCTCCTGGATCCGGGCTCCCAGGCTGCAGGGTGTGAGCGGTGACGCCTGTGGTCCAAGCCCCCTGTGGTGTTCGTTACAGCCTCCTGTGCTGACCACCCAACACGGGGCACTTGTCTGTGGCTCCCCTGGCGCCAGGCTGGCCTCTGCCTGCGAGGGGGAATGGAGCCCTAGGGGCGGGTAGGGGGTGGGGGTCAGGCACCCCAGGGTCAAGTAGGGACGGGACCAGGGACCCTAGGTGCAGGTGGTGGGGGCCAGGAAGCCCAGGGGCCAGTGGGGGTGGGGCGGCCAGGCTGTGGACTCTGCGAAGGGAGAAGGTGTGTCAACATACGGAGACTGGCCAGTGAGCTAGGTGAAGTAAAGATGCTTTATTGTCATTAAAGAGATCAAGAGACAGCAAAGAGAATGAGCAGACCCCCACATTACACAGAAGAAGCTTCCCAAGTTCCGAGACTGTAGTCCTTCCTCCCAGTCCTAGGGGCAGCGCCTCCCATGCAGAGACGCCCATGCACATTTCTGCAATGTCGGGAGAGTCTGTACCGGGAGGCGAGGCGGGGCCCTGGGGCCTGGGGCTGGGCCTCTGTGGGTCTCTGGTCTCCCCTCTCAGCCCCACCCTCGGTGCAGACTGAGCTCCTGCGGGACGTGTCAGGCTGTTGGCCGCAGGATGGACTGGCTGCCCTGCCGTCCTGTACTCTGGGAGCCCCTCCAGCTCTGTCCACTGGGGATTGGTCACCAGCTCTGTCTCCAGGCGGTCCGTCTGGCTGGACTTCACCCCTTCCCCACCAGGGCTCCTGCAGCAGCCGTGGGCCCAGGCCCTGCTCGCAGCAGCGTTCTCGGTTGAGGTGACCTAAGTAACGGTTAGTGGTCCTCCCAGGAGCTTCTCTACTGGGAAGCTGGGCCCCTGCAGGATAGCCGTTCCCAAGGATCTGACACAGGGGCCTCCCCCATGGACCTGTGGTCTGGATCCTGGCCTGGACAAGATGCGGGTGCCCTGTGCAGACATCCCTGGGTCCAGCCTCCTACTCCTCCAGGCAAAGCTGAACTCTGCCCTGTGTGTCCCTGGTCAGGAGTTGCAGCTGCTGCTGTCTTGCCGGCTGCCCAGAGGCCCTCGGTGTCCATCAGCTCGGTCGGATCACCACCTGTTGTCCACTCGGGTCTGGGGGGGCGGGACAGGTTGCCATGGCCACACGGTCAGAGTGGAGATGCGAGTGAGTCTGGTTGAGAGGTCAGAGAGGTTGGCTGGGTCAGAGCGCAAAGGAGCAAGCCTGGCGCAGACTGAGCAGCGCAAGATGATGCACGCGGGCCAGTCGGGTCTGGGGTGACCCTGGACTCCACGCACAGGAGCTCTAGGCGCCCTGCCCAATCATGTTTCTGTAGTCGGGGACGATGGTCCTCTTCAGCTCCACCGCCGAGGAGAAGATCCACTTCACCTGCGGGGGGACAGGGTTAGCAGAGACTGGAGCCCACTGGGCCTCTCCCAGAGGCATGAGTAGGCAGCGAGGGGCAGCGAGGGGACCCTGGGGACAGAGAGGGAACCCGAGGGCCCAGCGGGCTGGCCCCCCACCTTGAAGAGGGTCACGGTGGCGCTGTAGCAGACGCTGAGCAGGAAGAGCGTGATGAAGATGGAGATAGTCGTCCAGAGCCCGTCCAGCTCCCCGTCCAGGTCGTCTGCACAGCTTTCCTCCTCCAGGAGCAGGTCTGCACGAGGAGGGTTGGTCAGTGCTGTGTCTGCCCACGGGTGGCTGGGCAGGGTCATTGGGGCCTCGGGGCAGGGCTCCCTCTGAGGTGGGAGAAGGTGTCATGATCCCCCCATGGGCCGGGCAGGGGTCACCTGAGGTCAGTCTCTGGGCCCCAGCCTCAGCCCCCACCCCTCCAGCCCTGGCCGCTCTCTGGGCCTGGCCTGTGGGGTCCTGCTCCCATCCTGACCTGGGTCCTGAGCTGGGGCCCTGACCCCACCGCCCTGCAGGACAGAGGCTCAGTTCCCGGCCTGCTCTGCCCTGGGGGCCAGGCCTGGAGCCAGGAGGGTGAGCAGAGTGCACGTGCCTGTGCCCTGCCCTTGGGGAAGGAGGGCAGACAGCGCCGGGCTGTGTCCCTGTGCCCGAGGGGTGAGGGTGCTGGGACGAGGGGCTGAGGGGGATCTCAGCCTGCTAGGGAGGGGCATGGGTGCCCAGGGGAGGCGAGGGACGGATGTCTGACTGGTCAGTGTGGTTAGTGTCGGGGGGGCCGCTGAGCAGCCCGTGGGCGCTGGAGGGTGGGGACCAGCTGGTGTCCACAGGGAGGGCTCACGAGACCCAGCTCTGGGTCTGGGCCCACGGGCTGGCCCCTGGTCCCTGAGTGCGAGCCCTGAGTGTGTGAGGATGTGGGTGTGTGGCGGGGATGCAGTGTGATCGTGTGCGGGTGGGTGCCTGCGTGCGCGTGGAGGAGCCTGGGTGCGGGCTGTCTCATGTGTGTGCGGGGCTGGGGCTTGATGTCTGTGGCTCTGGGCTCAGTGTCCGCAGGGAGCAGCTGGGTCCCTGCCCTGGACGTTCAGGGCTCCCGGCCTGGGCCCTTTTCAGGCACAGGGACGACCTCCCCATGAGCGCACAGGCCTGGCCTCAGGCAGGGAGGGCCAGGCAGAGCCTCCTGGTGGATGGAGGGCGAGGCCTGACCTCGGGAGCCTGAGGGTGAAGTAGGGCTCCCTCCCACGGGCACGCCTGGCTCCAGGCAGGCCCAGAGTGGACACACGGACGCTGGACACCCAGGGACAGGGCCCTGGGGACAAGGACGTGGCCCTGCCCCACAGTGTGGGCTGGAGCAGAGGCGGGAAGCATTGGGCCTCAATCCCTGAGGGTCTCTGGGGCTTCCCCCGATCCTGTCCAGAGTCTGGCCCAGCAGGTGGTGGCTGGAGGGGGCCGTGGAGCTGCGCCTCTAGCCGAGCCCCTTCATGGCCTCGGGCAGCTCCCAGGTGGCCTGCTGGACCCACTCACTGTGTGTCTGGCCCGGGGTGAGGTCAGCTCCCCCTCAGATGGTGAACAAAGTGGCCCAGAGTCGGCTCAGCCCACCCCCCGGAGGCCTGGCGGTCACCAGGGCTCTGCCTCGGAAAGAACCAGCACAGCGTTGCAGGGTCCCAGGGCGGCCTGGGTGCTTTATTCATGGCGGCCCAGGAGGAATGCACACAGGGAGGGGCTAGGGCGTCCTGGCTGGACCTGGAGCTCGGCGTGGGGGTGGGGGTGCAGATGGATGAGGGAATTTTCACTAGACCGGTGGTGTGTGGCTCATTTACCCGAAGACCTCGAGATGGTCTTTTCTTTGTAGTGATTCCGTAAAGCCTCATGCATCACTGCACACGTGTAGCTGTCTCCTTCCTGCCAGCTGCTCTTGTTCACCCTGAGCCTGCTGTACAGGAAGTAGGAGCCGTCGGCGTCCAGCTGGGGCGGGGTCGTGCCGTACTTGTCCTCTGACTCAGGCTGCCCGTCTCTCTGCCACTCCACTTCCACCTCTTCTGGGTAGAAGCCGGTGACCAGGCAGGTGACGCTGACTGTGCTTTTGCTGAGCTCTTCGCGAGGTGGGGCCAGGATGTACACCTGCGGCTCCTGGGGCGTCCCTGTGGGGACAGGCAAGGCTGTTAGCACAGTGGTCACTCTGATCGGACCACGGGACCCTCCTAGCCCTTCCACCTGGCCCACCTTTGGTCCTGGAGATGGTCTTCACAATGGGGGCCGGGAGGCCTTTATTGTTGACCTTGCACTTGAACTCCTTTCCCCGCAGCCAGTCCTGGTGCTGGATGGGCAGGGCGCTGACCACGCGGTAGGTGCTGTTGAACTGCTCCTCTCTCGGCTTTGTCCTGGCTGTGTGCACCTCCACGTCATCCACGAACCAGGAGAACTGCACCTCGGGGTCGTCCTGGCCGACGTCCACCACCACACACGTGACCTCGGGCTTTCCAGAGATCGTGAGGGTGTCCTTGGGTTTCGGTGGGAAGATGAAGACAGACAGTCCTCCCAGAGGTTCTGTGGCTGGTGAGGAAGCACGGTTGGGGTTCTGCTTGTGGGAAACCTCCTTTGGGCATGCGTTCTCCACCCGGCTGCCCCTGAGTGCTGTCTGCCACGGTCGGACCGAGGATAAAGCCAGCTGACTTACCTGGGCATTTGGGACACTGGCAGCGTTCCTGTTTGTATCGGGGATCTGCAGAGAGAGCAGACCGGGGGTAACCGGGGGCAGGAAGCCGTGGGCTGGGCTTAGGGCAGGGACAGGTTTTGGCAGGTCTGAGCCCAGGGCCCGCCTCTGTGGGGCCAGGGGCCGAGGCGTCCTCCAGTTGCAGCAGCCTGGAGGTCATGGAAACTCCAGACGACCCCCTCCCCAAGCCTGAGAGACCGTCAGGAGACAGAGACAGACAGGGCCTCCCCTGACCCCCCGGGCCTGGCTCCCGTCACCCTGGGAGGGGCCCTGCAGGCAGGAGTCTCGGGCCCACATACCCTGGGTTGTGGGTCTGCCAGGACGGATAGCTGACTCTGGTGTTGTCTCCAGGACCAGAGGCCTTGCAGTGACACGCTTGTCCACCTTGGTGCTGCTGGCCGGGTGGGCTACGTTGCAGGTGAAGGTCTGGGCTCCTGAGGTGCTGGCGGGCACAGTCACCACGCTGCTGAGAGAGTAGAGCCCGGAGGACTGCAGGACGGCCGGGAAGGTGCGCACGCCGCTGGTCAGGGCACCCGAGTTCCAGGTCACGGTCACCGGCTCGGGCATGTAGCTGGAGACCAGGCAGCCCAGGGTCACGGTGGAGCCAGACGTGTCCCCACAGCTGGACGCCAGAGGGTAGACTTTCGGGGGTGTGGTTGAGGCTGTGAGAGAGGAGGCTGGGTGAATGCGGGGTCTGGCAGGACCTCAGGTGCCCAGGCCTGGGGCACCGCTGAGCCCAGCCACCGTGTGCTTCCAGAGTCTGACGACTGGCCGGCATGGTCTGGCCACCCGGCTCTGTGCGCTGCAGCTGGGGTGTCTGGACACAGCTGGGGTCAGTGGGTGTGGCCTCCTGCATCAGAGCCCAGAGCCCCTTCCCTCCGGTGGGTGCCTGGCCTGACCTGTGGCCCCTGCTCCCCCAGCCTGGAGGAGCCTGTCCCCCTCTCCCTGCTCTTCCCCTGGCCCCCGTCCGGCCTGGCCTCAGCCCTGAAGGCCCAGGACTTCCTGGCCAGCTCTGCACACAGGCGCCCTGGGCTCACATCCGTTCTGGCCCTGGACCCTATCCCTGGGGTCTCCTCCTTGATAATCACCTCCCAACCCTGGTCCAACCAGGCTCCCCAAGGAGTGTCTCTGGCCCCGTCTCTTACCTGGTTCCCCCGATTGGCCCTCGGTCCCCTGCTCTGAGCTCCTGGCTGCCCGACTCCTCCTCACCAGACCCTCCAGGCCCTGACCTTCCTGGGCTCATCCCGCACTCAGCACTGTGGGGGCCTTGCACGGGCCCTGCCTGCACCTCCAGCACTGGGTGGCTCCGTGGGCCCCAGCCCATCTGACCGGGCTGTCCCTAGACCCTGGCCAGCTCCGTGGGCTTGCAGCCTCATCTGAGACCTCGAGGAAGAGCCTGGTCAGCTCCCGGGGCCCCAGCCCGTCTGAGACCTTGAGGAAGAGCGTCATGTACTCCCAGCCTTGTCCACTGTTTTGGCAGCTGCCCCTTGCCTTGGCCGACCCCCATCTGTCCTGAGTCCCCAGAGATGGCTGCAACACAATGGGAACCCTGGGCGTATGAATGGGGGCCACCTGCTCTCATCGGGAAGCCCTCCCACTTCAGGCCAGAGCATCCTTCATATCCCTCTGCACTTGGCCTTGCTGTCTCCCGACCCTCCACCAAAAGGGCCCCCTTTAGCTCAGACCCTCTGCCTCTGACCTCAGCACTAGTTGGCTGACTGCTCGTTCCCAGAGCCCGGTTCACCCGCACAATCTCCACCTTCTCCCCTCAGACACCCCAGAGAGCCCCCTGCCCTCCCTGCCCCTTTCACCTCCAGAAGCTCTACCTGCTCCCTGAGTGCTGGGCGTCCCCTTGCCCCCTGCCCCTGCTCACCCCTACAATCTCTACCGGATCCCCAAAGTTCTTGGGGGAGCTCCTCCTGTCCTCTCAACCCCCTGCTCATGCCCACAAGCTCTACCTGTTCCCCCAAAGCTCTGTTTCCTCTCTGGCCCTCCCAGCTGCCTGCTCACTCCCAGGAGTTCTACCAACTCACCCAAAGCACCAGGGGCTCCCCTTGCCCTCCCAGCACTGCTCACCCTCACAAGCTGTACCTACTCTCCCAAATCTCCAGGGTCACCCTCCTCTCCTCCTAGCCCTCTGCTCACCCTCACAAGCCATATCTGCTCCCCCAAAGCACCAGGGTCTCCCCCTGCCATCTCAGCCCCCTCCTCACAGGCTGTACCTGCTCCCCCAAAGCACCAGGGGCTCCCCCTGTCCTCCCAGCCCCTGCTCACTCTCACAAGCTGTACCTACTCCCCTAAAGCACCAGGGGCACCCCCATCCCCCCGGGGCCCTGCTCACCCACAACCTGTACCTGCTCCCCCAAAGCACCAGGGGCTCCCCCTGCCCTCCGAGCCCCCTGCTCACCCTCACAAGCTGTACCTGTTCCCCCAAAGCAACAGGGGCTCCCCCTGCCCTCCGATCCTCCTGCTCACCCTCGCAATCTGAACCTGCTTCCCCAAAGCACCAGGGGCTCCCCCTGCCCTCCCAGCCTCCTGCTAACCCTCACAAGCTGTACCTATTCCCCCAAAGCACCAGGGGCTCCCCTTGCCCTCCTAGCACCTGCTTACCCTCACAAGCATTACCTGCTCCCCTGAAGCGTTAGGGGCAAACCCCTGTCCTCCCAGCCCCTGCTCACCCTCATAGGCTGTACCTACTCCCCCAGATCTCCATAGGCACCCCACATTCTCCAAGGCCTGCTCACCCATAAGTTGTACCTGCTCCCCCAAAGCACCAGGGGCACCTGCTATCCTCCCAGCACCTGCTCACCCTTACAAGCTGTACCTGCTCCCTTAAAGCACCAGGGTTTCCCCCTGCCCTCCCAGTACCTGCTCACCCTCACAAGCTGTACCTGCTCCCCCAGATCTCCAGAAGCCCCCCTGCCCTCCCAGCCCCTGCTCACCTGCAGCCTCACTGCCCCCTGTCCCTAGGCTGCCCCCTCAGCCTCCCCTGCCCCTCTGGCCCCTCTGGCAGTCCTCATCCCTACCAGCTCCACTCCTCACCCCTTTATTTCCTGGGCTCAGCTCTCGCCCCTGGACTTGCCAGCTGCCCGCGCGGCCTCCGGGCAGCTCTACCCTGGAGGAGCTCTGTCCAATGGGCCCTCCTGGTGGAGGTGCTGCCCTGCTCTCTGCTCGTCTCTGTCCCTCCACCCACACCCTCCTCTGGCCCCTTGCTGCCTCCAGTTTTCGGGTCACCTGCCCTTTCTGCGGCTCCCGCTGCTGGTCCTCAGGCCCTGGGTGCTGGTCAGCTCCCTGCGTCCTGGGGCACTGTGGGCTCAGCCCCGTGCTGCGTGCTGTGGACACGGAGCCTGGCTGGCCCTGCAGGCCTGCACTCGGCTCTGCCGCTGCACTCGGCCCCAGACCAGTCGAGACCCACACTCCACCGGCCTGTCCGGAGCCTTGGCTGCCCTGGGTCGGCTCCCTCCCCTGCGTCCTCAGGTCAGAACCTCCTTCCGTCCCGGCTGGTCCTCATGCCTGCCCAGCCCCGGCCTGCAGAGCCCCTGGCACGCACGGCCCTCCCCGCCCGTCCCCCAGCCATCCTGCTCCTTGACGGCCCGGCAGCCCCCGAGTGCCCCAGCCCTGGGGAAGCAGTGCTCCTGGTGCGGTGCGCCCGGCCCGGGTTCTGTCCCCGCGCTCTACCCGCACAGTGGCCGGGGCAGCTGCCTCCACGGGCCGCTCCGCTGCTGCAGCCCCTCCGGGGGTCCCGAGGCCTGTCTCCCTCCAGGGCTCTCATTCCTGTCCCTGTGCACTCATCCTCGGGGTCGCCACTCACCCATGGTGGGGGCCGTGGAGGGGACTCTGGGCTGCTTCCCAGCTCTGGCCCCAGACACATGTGGCTCCTGGGGTCTGCGCGCTGTGTCTGCAGCCCCGCTCCCTAGCACCTGTGACTTTGCCCCCAGAGGTGTGAACTCCCTGCCCCCCGTCCTACACACTTGCGAAGTGGATTGAAACCTGGTGGCACAACTTGCTTCCTGAAGTTCCCTTTTCTTCTGGGTGGTTTCTGCCTCAGAGGGCCTGGGGGAGTCCAGATGCAGCTGAGGTGCCTGGTGTGGGTATGTGTGTGGAGATGTTTGAGAGAGGCCCCGGGACCCAGGGGAGCAGTGGGAACCCCAGCGTCATGGGCCTTCACCGTCTGCAGGTATCCGCCTGTTGCCGCACTGCAGCCCGGACCCTGGGCCCCGGGCCCCGCACCTGAGCTCTTGGGGCCTTCCAGCCCTGGACAGTGTGGCTGTGCCATCTGATGGCTTCAGGGTTAGGCCTGGGGTCCGGAATTTCAGGAGCCCCCATCGTCCCCATCCCAGACGGGCCGTGTGTGGGGCAGGGTGCTACTCCTCCACACTGGGTGGGCAGCCTGCCTGCTGTGGCCCGGCCAGCACTGTGCGGAGGGGCCGCGGAACGCGAGTTTGCCTCTGTATCAGTGTCCTGGCCTCCGGTCACTGGCCCTGCAAGCTGCATTCACAGGCACCTGCATTGCTCACGAACCACATAAATCGTAACCTGCTCAGCTCACCACAAGTGATGAGTCTGGAAAAAGGCCTGACAATGTCTGGACTTCGATGGTCAGGCCCATGGGGTCCACCTGCCTGTCTCCCAGGTTTCTGGGGAGACAAACTGCCACGTGGTCCAGGGCACTGAGGGTGCTACTTTCTTCCTCCTGGTCCCCCGCTGTTGCAGGTTTGGTGAGGAGGGTCAGTCCCTCTTGGGAATCCCTGCAGGACATTTCTGTCCCCAAGCAGCTGGGGCAAGCTGCTGTGGCTGGTGACGGGTGACAATTGGATGTGGGTGCTCAAGGCCTGGGCTTTATCAAATCCACACAGTGTGCACAGCCCGGTTCTCGAGGTCCCATTCTTTCTGGACAAACCCTTTCACCTGAGAGACTTGGTGAGGCTGGCCGTTTACTTAGTGTTGCAGCATTGTGAACCTGCATGGTGAAGTCTGGGTCTGCTTTGAGAAAAAGCTGCCTTGCGGTTCCGAGAGCAGAGAGACGCTTTGAGATGTTCCTGGTGGCCGGGCCCCGGCTGGGATGTATAGCAGGGGAGTCAGCCTTTCAGGAGTCCCTCAGCCCAGCGGTGAGTCCCCACCGTGTCTGGGACCTGGCTCATTCTTGATTCAACCTGTTGTGAAGGCGCCTGCATGACCTGACCCCTCTGAACCCTCTTTTCTGCACCTCCTTCCTGGCTCAGGAGGCGCACCTGGCTGCCCCGTGGCTGCCGGGTACCCGGTCTCACGCCCGCCATCCCAGACCCCGAGGGCTGCTGCTCCCAGGACAAAGCGTGGTGCCGGTTCCACCCTCAGGTTCTGCCTCTGGAAGGACTTCTTGTTCCCGCTGTGCACATCCAGGTTTAACCCAGGAGACAGAAGCCCCTCGAGGCCCTTCAGTAGGGACTGATGCCTCTCAGGAAATCAAAGGCTGTTGGGACTGTAACAAAAGGAGGGGGGTGTCGGCAGCTGAGCGGGCCCCGGGGAGGCTGCAGACCATCTGTCCGGAGGCTGCTCAGCCTTGGGAGTGGGAGCGCCCGCTGAGTCTCCAAGGGAAGTCTGGCTTTCTTCGTGCGTGGTGTGGGTGCCCTCCACGGTGGTCTGCAACCTCGGCTGTGCGACCAGTTGTGTGAGGTCCTCCTCGAGCGTCCGGGCTGCGGTCAAGCAGGACCCTGCCTGCCCACGAGGCTGCTCGGGGACTGCCCCCTCACCCCATCTCCCTTTATGTCCGCTGGCGATTGCCTCCTCTGCCCAGGCTGCTCCGCCGCTTCATCTCTGTCCCTGTTTGCATCAGGTCTCAGGACGCGCCGGGGCTGCTTGTCACTGTGACCCTGAGCTTCTGTGATGAGATCTGTGTCTCCTGAAGCACTGGGGACGTTTGAAGGGGAAAAGCGAAGGCTGCTTCTTCTGAGCCGCTGCAGCCAGGGAGCCGCTGCCGGCTGGCCGGGCAGGGCTTGGGCTTCAGGGGAGTGGCAGCTCGGTGGCTTTCCTCTCTGTGCTCAGATGGCTTGTTAACTGGGTGCAAACAGCATTATGTGCGTGTGAGGGCCTGTAGCATTCTTAGTGTACAATGTGTGCGCTGGCAGGCTGGGGCTTCCCAGGTGGCACTAGAGGTGAGCAACCCGCCTGCCATGCAGGAGTCATAAGAGACACGAGCTCAACGCCTGGGTCACAAAGATCCCCTGGAGGAGGGCACAGCAACACACTCCAGGATTCGTGCCTGGAGAATCCCACAGACAGATGAAATTGGTGGGCTACAGTCCATAGTGTTGCAAAGAGTTTGACACAACTGAAGTGTTTTAGCATGCAATCATGTATGTTAGCAGGTTAAAATATTTTCTGTGTGTGGAAAGCTTCTCTATAGGAAAAAGAGGCCCTCAGGGGTCCTGATAGGGGCTGCAGGGCTGGGGAAACTGGACGGCTGGCAAGATATGGACCCCAGTGTGAAGGCTGGGCCACGCCCTGTTCAGTTGTCTCTGCTCAGTCCTCAGTGGGAAGTGAGGACAAAGTCCAGGAAGCCTGGTCCATGGGGGGACGTCACTGCAGGGTAGGGCTTCTAGGGGCTGTCGCTAGAGATAGAGGTCTGACATCCTGCAGGTCTGGCCCACAGGGAGCGGGCTGCGTCCTGGGCTGCTTCCTGTGGGGGTTCTGGGTGTCCCCGGGTGGTGACTGCATCCCTGGCCAGAGTGCATGCTTATGTCAGGCCGGGGTTCTGGTCAGTTCACGTCTCAGCACATCCTGGTCCAGAGTGCAGTGAGTGAGAATGTTCGTGAGGTCCCTGTGGAAGGCCTCCAGTGGCTCCTCCAGCAGCACTCCCCACCCCTCGAGCACAGATTCTCCCGTGCATCCGGCCCTCCGCCTCTGGGAGTGACCCCTGTCAACCACTGTGTACCTTGGTGGAGTCCACGGTGCTCAGTGGGGTCCATACATGTAAAGTGACCGCTGGCTGATCTGTCCATCTGCAGCCTCCATGGTACCCCGGCCGGGCCTGGGTCCTCATCACACAGAAGCTGAGACCCTGCCCTGCAGCTGGTGGGCTGGTGGACTACTCGAGGAAGAATGGAGGCCCATCGAAAGGCTGTCGCTGATCAAGCAAGTACAGCAGGCCCTCTGCATTCTCTCGTACAACCAACTGTGGATTAAAAACAATATTCAAAAAGGGAATCCAGAAAGAGGTCTGAACTGGCCACATGCTGGCACCCTAACATCTGTGACACTGCACTGGGTATTACAAGTAACCTGGAGGTGACGTGAAGGGTCACACAAGGGAGGGAGTGCACAAGTCAGATGCCTATGTCACCCCACTTTGTATGAGGGAATTGAGCATCTGTGGATTTTGGTATGTGAGAGCAACCAGGAACCAAACTCCCAGGCACCCCACGGGGGCGGCCCTCTTTTTTAACAGATATTTATCTGAACGCCAGCAGCTATCTGCTGTGACCCTGGTGTGACCCTGGACGTGGCCACCCCAGCTGCGACCTCCAGGTGTACAGAACATGTGCTTCCCGCTCTGAGTGACCTCCATGTGCCCCTGGGTGTGACCCCTCCAGGTGTGACCTCCAGGTGTACAGAGCATGTGTTTTCCGCTCTGAACCCCCATCTCCCTGTCAACTATACCAGTGATGTGGTGCCTCCTGACCCAGTTTCCAGGCTGTCCTCACCACCCTTGGACCCCAGAGCAGCCTCGGCCTGTCCTGGCCTTATGGACGGCCTGCAGGGCCCCTCACATGTCACCCCCAGGGTCACCTGGAAGCAATATGTGGAATCATGTCCATCTGACTCCACAAAACAGAAGGTTCTAAAAGCCCTGAAGGGGCTCAGGGAGGGGTGGCCGGCCCCTTCAGTGTCTGCCCCTGAGGCTGGAGTGGGCCGTCTTCCACCGTGGTCTGCTCAGGAGATTCCACCAGGCAGCCCGTGGTTCCCTCTGGGATCAGCTCCAGGCCAGACCCCAGCATCTCCCCAGGGCAGTGGCTGGCGGGTTCTGGACTTCTCCCTGCCTCCCCCACCTGCCTGCTGCCCCCCTCAGGCAGTCTCTGATCCCCTCCTCTGGGCTGTGGGTGGGTCAGCTTGTTGGAAGCACCGGCTGTAGGGAAATGTGGGGGGGGGGGTCTGAAGCTGCCACCCTCTCTTGGTTCATGGCCCAGGGCTGTCTCCTTCCTCAGACTGCTAGTGGCCTTCAGGTCTGGGGAGGGGCTTGCTCTTGTTGGGTGGGAAGAGCCCCACATACCTAGGGTTCCCTGGCCGGGCCCTGTGACTTGGCAGGACAGATCGACTGGGAGAACAGCCTGAAGGTCAGGAACATGCTTGCACGCACGCGTGCACACGCACAGACTCACACACCTCCACACACATGCATGTGAGCACATGTGCACACACACACGTGCACACAGGCATACACACTTGCACAGACATGCACACGTGAGCACACACATGCAGACATGCACACACATGGCACTCATGTTGAATACCACAGATGGGAGCACTGGGCTTCCACAGACCTTGACAAAGGACCTGCGCTCTAGACAAGTGACGAGACAGAGGAAGGGGACTTTGATCTCCTGGAGCAGGGCCCTCAGGAAGGCAGGTGGGGGACGGGGTGAGGGGGACACACGAGTCAGGCTTGCCCTGCACACTGTCCAGTGGCCTCTGGCTGACAAAGCCCTGCTGTGCTCTGAGGACTCTCCCTGCCCTTCCTGGGAGAAGATGGGTGGTGGGGAGTTCTCTTATGTTTGCTTTTTAATTGCTTGCGGCTCAAAAATAGTTTTTACCTCAAAGTGGCACGAGCACGAGCACCAAGCCAGCCTGAGGGCCGTGAGAGCAGAGCCGCAGGCCCCCGGGGTCCAGGGCCGATGGCACTCACCCCGCGGTACCGCCACAGCGCCGCCCATCCAATCAGAGGACCGTGCACAGCTGACCAGTCCCCGGCAACGCCTCCCCTCTGCTGCCGAAACCGGGAGTTCAGGGCTCCTCAGGACATGAGCCACCTCTTCCGCCCGCATGGCCCTGCAATAAACCTCTCTCTGCTCCAAACTCCGATGTTTTACTTTGCTTGGCCTCACGGTGCGCCGGGCTTGGACTGCAGACCCCGGGGAGCCTATGAGGAGGGTTCTGCTCTGAGGGCTGTCTGCTTTAGCTTCCTGAGAGAGAGTGTCTGGGCAGAAATTTTTGGAGATCTTGCATGTCCCAGAGTGACTTAATTCCACCCTTACATCTTATCAGTTTGTGTGTAGAATTCTCTCAGGAATAATATTTCTCTGGATGATTCAAGTCATCTGATTGGACTGCCCCTTCACCGGCAGGACATTATACAATCAGCTAAGGAACTTGGGTGAGGGGTGACCTCTCCCCATCCAGGTCTGCCTCCAAGTGCTGGACCAGAGCTAACGTAGTTTAATGGGGCTGCACGTCATGCTAAGTCCCTTCAGTCGTGTCCAACTCTTTGCGATCCTACAGACTGTGGCCTGCCAGGATCCTCTGTCTGTGGGATTCTCCAGACAAGAACACTGGGACGGGTTGCCATGCCCTCCTCCAGGGGATTTTCCTGACCCAGGGACCAAACCGGAATCTCCTGTGTTTACTGCATCGTAGGCGAATTCTTAGCTGCTGACCCTCTGGGGAAGCTGAATGCTCAAGGGTTAGTCTTCTCAAACAAACAGTGCTGAAACAGGGCCATCCACCCGCACAAAGTGTAAACCTGACACTGTCACAAAGCTAACTCATTGACCTGCATGCAAAACACAAAGCTGCATTTCGGTTTATACACTAGAAATTTCATAGCAAGTAACAGAATACGTAGGTGACTGTGGTTTGGGCAGTGAGTTTTAGATCCAATACCAAATGCCCACTTAGTGAAAAACAAAAATTCATTAGCTGAACTTGATTGAATTGAAACACGTCTGGGGAGAATGCCATTGAAACACGTATATTATCATATGTGAAACGAACCGCCAGTTCAGGTTCTATGCATGATACAGGGTGCCCGGGGCTGGTGCACTGGGTTGACCCAGAGGGATGGGATGGGGAGGGAGGTGGGAGGGGGTTCAGGATGGGGAACACATGTGCACCCGTGGCAGATTCATGTCAGTGTATGGCAAAATCACTACAATATTGTAAAGTAATTAGCCTCCAATTAAAATAGACGCATTTATATTAAAAAAAAAAAAAAGAGAACGATGTCTGCCTGTGAAAGACACAGTCAGGAGAAGGAAAAGATGGGCCACAAAGGGGTAGAGACAAGCGAAACACATGGCCGTTAAAGGGCTTATTTCCAAAATGGGCAGAGCATGGTTAAAATTCAACAACAGACACAAACACCCCGACTGATAAATGACAAAGCATCTGTGCAGACCTCTCCCCAAAGAAGACTTACAGACACACCTAAGTAGGTGACGGGACGGGCCACCTCACCTGTCGTCAGAGATGCAGATTACACCACAGTGACTAAACACGGTGACTAGAAGCAGATTAAACCACCGCTGCACGGGGAGAACGGCGAGAGTCTGGGAACAAAGAACGAGAACCTGACATTTCCAACCGCTGGCGAGGATATAGAGCGAGAGCAACTCTCATCCACTCTTGGAGGGAATGGAAAGCAGTGCAGCCAATTTGGAAGACAGTCTGGCAATTTCTTAGCAATCTAAATATGACCTCACCATACTACTCAGCAACTGCTCTCCTAGATACTTATCCAAATGAGCTGAAACTCATGTCCTCCTTAGAACGTGCACACAGGCACTTAGAGGTGGATAAATGTTTATGGATACCTTATTCATATTTGCCCAGACTTGGAAGCAACCAGGATATTCCTCAGTTCAGTTCAGTTCAGTTGCTCAGTCGTGTCCGACTCTTTGTGACCCCATGAATTGCAGCATGCCAGGCCTCCCTGTCCATCACCAACTCCCGGAGTTTACTCAAACTCATGTCCATCGAGTCAGTGATGCCATCCAGCCATCTCATCCTCTGTCGTCCCCTTCTCCTCCTGCCCCCAATCCCTCCCCTCATCAGAGTCTTTTCCAGTGAGTCAGTTCTTCACATGAGGTGGCCAAAGTATTGGAGTTTCAGTTTTAGCATCAGTCCTTCCAATGAACACCCAGGACTGATCTCCTTTAGAATGGACTGGTTGGATCTCCTTGCAGTCCAAGGGACTCTCAAGAGTCTTCTCCAGCACCACAGTTCAAAAGCATCAATTCTTCGGTGCTCAGCTTTCTTCACAGTCCAACTCTCATATCCAAACATGACCACTGGAAAAACCATAGCCTTGACTAGACAGACCTTTTTTGGCAAAGTAACGTCTCTGCTTTTTAATATGCTGTCTAGGTTGGTCATAACTTTCCCTCCAAGGAGTAAGTATCTTTTAATTTCATGGCTGCAATCACCATCCATAGTGATTTTG
The DNA here is from genome assembly GCF_049115385.1 of Moschus berezovskii. Classification (NCBI taxonomy): domain Eukaryota; kingdom Metazoa; phylum Chordata; class Mammalia; order Artiodactyla; family Moschidae; genus Moschus; species Moschus berezovskii. The sequence continues at coordinate 443,140 of NC_142480.1, read as the reverse complement.
GAGCCCAAGAAAATAAAGTCAGCCACTGTTTCCACTGTTTCCCCATCTATTTCCCATTAAATGATGGGACCGGATGCCAAGATCTTAGTTTTCTGAATGTTGAGCTTCAAGCCAACTTTTTCACTCTCCTCTTTCACTTTCATCAAGATGCTTTTTAGTTCCTCTTCACTTTCCTCAGTAGGTGAGCAAATTAATCAGTAAGGAAAACAACAGAATAGGAAAAACAAGAGATCTCTTCAAGAAAATTAGAGACATCAAGGGAACATTTCATGCAAAGATGGGCTTGATAAAGGACAGAAATGGTATGGACCTAACAGAAGCAGAAGATATTAAGAAGAGGTGGCAAGAATACACAGAAGAACTGTACAAAAAAGATCTTCATGACAAAGATAATCACGATGGCGTGATCACTCACCTGGGGCCAGACATCTTGGAATGTGAAGTCAAGTGGGCCTTAGAGAGCATCACTACGAACAAAGCTAGTGGAGGTAATGGAATTCCTGTTGAGCTATTTCAAATCCTGAAAGATGATGCTGTGAAAGTGCTGCACTCAATATGCCAGCAAATTTGGAAAACTCAGCAGTGGCCACAGGACTGGAAAAGGTCAGTCTTCATTCCAATCCCAAAGAAAAGGAATGCCAAAGAATGCTCAAACTACCGCACAATTGCACTCATCTCACACGCTAGTAAAGTCATGCTCAAAATTCTCCAAGCCAGGCTTCAGCAATATGTGAATTGTGAACTTCCAGATGTTCAAGCAGGTTTTAGAAAAGGCAGAGGAACCAGAGATCAAATTGCCAACATCCGCTGGATCATGGAGAAAGCAAAAGAGTTCCAGAAAAACATCTATTTCTGCTTCATTGACTATGCCAAAGCCTTTGACTGTGTGGATCACAAGAAACTGTGGAATATTCTGAAAGAGATGGGAATCCCAGACCACCTGACCTGCCTCTTGAGAAACCTGTATGCAGGTCAGGAAGCAACAGTTAGAACTGTACATGGAACAACAGACTGGTTCCAAAGAGGAAAAGGAGTACGTCAAGGCTGTATATTGTCACCCTGCTTATTTAACTTCTATGTAGAGTACATCATGAGGAACGCTGGGCTGGAAGAAGCACAAGCTGGAATCAAGATTGCCGGGAGAAATATCAATAACCTCAGATATGCAGATGACACCACCCTTACGGCAGAAAGCGAAGAGAAACTCAAAAGCCTCTTGATGAAAGTGAAAGAGGAGAGTGAAAAGTTTGGCTTGAAGCTCAACACTCAGAAAACGAAGATCATGGCATCTGGTCCTATCACTTCATGGGAAATAGATGGGGAAACGGTGGAAACAGTGTCAGACTTTATTTTTTTGGGCTCCAAAATCACTGCAGATGCTGATTGCAGCCATGAAATTAAAAGACGCTTGCCCCTTGGAAGGAAAGTTATGACCAACCTAGATAGCATATTAAAGAGCAGAGACATTACTTTGCCAACCAAGGTCCATCTAGTCAAGGCTATGGTTTTTCCCGTGGTCATGTATGGATGTGAGAGTTGGACTGTGAAGAAAACTGATCGCCGAAGAACTGATGCTTTTGAACTGTGGTGCTGGAGAAGACTCTTGAGAGTCCCTTGGACTGCAGGGAGGTCCAACCAGTCCATTCTATGGGAGATCAATCCTGGGTGTTCATTGGAAGGACTGATGCTGAGGATGAAACTCCAATACTTTGGCCACCTCATGTTACGAGTTGACTCACTGGAAAAGAGTCTGATGCTGTGGGGGATTGGGGGTGGGAGGAGACGGGGACGACAGAGAATGAGATGGCTGGATGGCATCACCGACTAGATGGACATGGGTTTGAGTGAACTCCAGGAGTTGGTGATAGACAGGGAGGCCTGGCGTGCTGTGATTCATGGGGTCGCGGAGAGTCGGACACGACTGAGCGACTGAACTGAACTGAACTGATTGCATCCAGACACTGGAATCATATTGTGCAGTAAAATAAACAGCTGCTCTTAGTGAATCGATCCTTTCATCATTGTACACACCATTAGCAGTTTTCTTTCTGTCTTGTAGTTACTCTGTTCCTTTTTTCTTTTTTTTTCCAATTTTATTTATTTATTTATTTCAAGTTGAACAGACTAAATTTCTTTAAACAAACTTACTTATACTCCAGAGTCCTTTAAAAACTTAATAGCATTTATACATTGAAGGTATTTGATTTTCTTGTAACTAGCACTTCAAATGCAACAAGCATTTGAAGCAACAAGCATTTGACCCAACAAGTAAAACTTTCTACAGTTCATAACTTTTATAAATAAAATAAATTAAATATACAGTGAATAAGTTCTCTGAAATATTTCAATATTTCTGCAGGTTTAGTAACATCGTAAAATACATTTCAACTAAAATTCACAAATCTAAAAACCAGTTTAGGCATTTTAAGGTGGAAATGAAGACCAATGTTACATCGTAATATGCCATGTTCCTCTTTTTTCTATCTTGTTATCTTAGTTTCACTGATTTTTTTGCCCTCATGGAGCAGTGTATAGAATTAGTTCCCTTACAAGGAACTGAGCACGCACCTCCTACACTGGAAGCACAGAGCCTTGACCACTTGACCACTAGGGAAGCTCCCACATTTCTTTGATGTTTGTGGTGACGTTCTTTGATTCCCTTGTTTCAATGGGTGTAGCTCCAGTTGTGCAAAAGGAGCTAAGTCCCAGGACCTGCCATATGACACAGTGCCTGCAGTTAATAACTGCACTGTGTACCTCAGCTTTCGTCAGAGAGACAATCTCACGTCTGCTTCACACACACACGTCCCCACGCACATGCCCCCTAAACAATGAGCCCCAAGGCAGAGTTTCAGAGGCGATGGATGCGTCTATACGTTGATTGCAGTGATGGTTTCACAGGTGTGTGTACATGACCACAGTCATGTATGCATTAAATATATGCAGGTATTTTATGTGCCAGTTATACACACAGGAAGCTGTCACAAAAGAAGTTAATAAAAAGTAAATAAGCTGTCAAGTCACAAAAACACATGGAGGAATCTTACATGCCTATGGCTGGAGAAGGCTACATGTTCTGTGATTCCAACTCAGAAAGACACATCTATAGGGACAGAATAAAGATCAGTGGTTGCCAGGAGCTTGCAGGGGAAGGGTGAGAAACTCGTGGGTGAAGCAGGGGGTCGTGAGGGCAGTAAGATTATATTGTATGATACTGAAGTGGTGGCCACATGAACAGCAGGTTTAACAGCATATCTGACTAAGGCTGTTCCATGGACAGCAGCCAGCGGGCTTCTGGATGCAAATAGCATCGTGCATTTGTCAAAACTCAAAGAATACTACATGTACGGTAACTACTGTAGCACCATAATGTTAACTATGGACTTTACTTAAGTGATGCATTAATTTTGGTTAATTGCTGTAAAAAATTGTTGTTGTCGTTCAGTAGCTCAGTTGTGTGTGACTCTTTGTGACCCCATGGACTGCAGCAAACCAGGTTTTCCTGTCCATCACCATCTCCCGGAGTTTGCACAAACTCATGTCCATTGATTCAGTGATGCCATCCAACCATCTCATCCTCTGTCATCCCTTTCTTCTCCTGCCCTCAATCTTTCCCAATCAGCGTATTTTCCATTAAGTCAACTTTTTGCATCAGGAGGCCAAAGTATTGGCGCTTTAGCATCAGTCCTTTTAATGAATATTTGGATTGATTTCCTTTAAGATTGACTGGTTTGATCTCCTTGCAGTCCAAGGAATGCTCAAGAATCTTCTCCAGCACCACAGTTTGAAAGCATTTATTAATTTATAACAAATGAAGAACACTGATTCAAGATATTAACAATAGCTGAAACTGTGGGCACATGTAGGGGGAACTGGAGTATACCTCTTGCTCAATGTATCTGTTTACCTAAAACTATTTAAAAAGAACAAAGTCTGTTTGTTTAAAAATAGCATTATGTTGTGCAGAAAAACAAAAGCAGAACCATGGACAGCAGCTGAAACAGCTGGCTGGACCAAAGGAGCTCCACGGATAGCAGCCTCTATGGCCTTGGGCACAAACATGGAGCAGCCATTCCCTGATGTGCAGAAGGCAGCACCGTGGGCAGCAAAGTCGCCTTATGTAAGTAGTTTGCAGATTGCAAAAGCATTCTGGGTCATCATCCCATGACCTCATGTTTTAGGGCATAAATCATGTGCATTTTTGTAACCTGATGGCCCAAAGTCTTGGAGTCATATGTGTACAGACCACAAGTGCCCCACAAAGAATGGATGATCCCAAGAACGTAGGTGGACTGATAAGATGGTCTCTTATTTTGATATTAAATTTGCATATATATATTAAATATACATGTGAAGTGAAGTGAAAGTCACTCAGTCGTGTCCTACTCTTTAAGACTATACAGTCCATGGAATTCTCTAGGCCATAATACTGGAGTGGGTAGCTGTTCCCTTCTCCAAGGGATCTTCCCAACCCAGGGATGAAACCCAGGTCTCCCACATTGCAGGAGGATTCTTTACCAGCTGAGCCACAAGGGAAGCCCAAATATACATATATTTAAATTAAACTCTGGTTAGTTTACCATGCTGTATTAGTGTAGGTATAAACAGAGTGATTCAGTATTTTTATAGACTACACTCCATTTGAAGTTACTGTGAAATATCGGCTCTCCTCCATGCTGTACGATATATCCTTGTAGCCTGTTCATTTTACACACGGCCGTTTGCGCCCCCTCACCCCTGCTCCCAACTCGTCTCTCTTCACTGGAAATCACTGTGCTTTCTGTATCTGTGAGTCTGTCTCTGTTTTGTTCTGTTCATTCATTCATTTTAACTTTTAGATTACACGTGCAAACTGATAACACACAGTATTTGTTTTTCTCCATGACTTATTTCACTTCGCATAATCCATCCATGTTGCTCCTTATGGCAAAATTAAAGAATGCTTTTTTATGACTGAATAATAAACCACACCTTCTTTACCCATTCCTCTGCTGATGGACAGTTAGGTTGCCCCCATATCTTGCCTATCGTGAACAGGCTGCTATAAACATTGGGCTCCATGTGTCTTTTTACGTTACTGTTTTCATTTTCTTGGGCTCCTTGTGGCAGGCGTGAACTTTTACTAGCAGCATGTGAGCTCTAAGTTGTGGCACTGGGGATCCTGTTACCTGACCTAGGGTCGAACTGGGGCCTTCTGCCTCGGGGGCTTTCTCCCACTGGGGAAGTCCCTGACAATCTAGTTATGATGTGTCTTGCTGTGAAATCTCTTTGGGCTCACTTGTTTGGGGCTCTCTATGCTTCCTGTGTCATTGGAGAAGACCTTGATGCTGGGAAAGATTGAGGGCAGAAAGATTGAGGAGAAGGGGATGACAGAGGATGAGATACATCACTGACTCGATGGACATGAACTTGAGCAAGCTCCAAGAGATAGTGAAGGACAGAGGAGCCTGACATGCTGCAGTCCACGAAAGAGTCGGACACGGCTGAGCAAGAGAAAATCTTTACATTGACCAATTTTCGTTTGTTAAAAACGTTCTTGGACTCTGAGAATTAAACCCCACTTGGTCATGGTGTACAATTCTTTCAATATGCTAATGAATTTTGTTTGTTTGTTTGTATTTAGTTGAGGATTTTTGTGTCGATGTTCATAAGGGATATTCGTCTATAGTTTTCTTCTATGTGTTTGTCTGGCTTTAATATCAGGGTTATGCTGCCTCATAGAATGACTGAGGAAGGGCTCCCTCCTCTTCAATACTTTGGAAAAAGTTTGAGGGTTGGTATTAGTCCTTCTTTAAATGTTTGGTAGATTCACCAGTGAAACCATTATGTCCACTGGGATTTTATTTGTCAGGATACTTTTGACCGTTGATTCAGTTTTCTTACTAGTTATAGATCTACTCTGTTTCTCCATAATGTAGTTTTGATAGGTTTTGTGTTTCTAGGACTTTCTCCATTTCAGCTAGGTTATCCCATTTGTTGGTGTATTTAAGGGACTAGATCTGATAGACAGAGTGCCTGATGAACTATGGACAGAGGTTCGTGACATTGTACAGGAGACTGGGATCAAGACCAACCCCAAGAAAAAGAAATGCAGAAAAGCGAAATGGTTGTCTGAGGAGGCCTTACAAATAGCTGTGAAAAGAAGAGAAGCAAAAAGCAAAGGAGAAAAGGAAAGATATCAGCATCTGAATGCAGAGTTCCAAAGAATAGCAAGGACAGATAAGGAAGCCTTCATCAGTGATCAGTACAAAGAAATAGAGGAAAACAATAGGCTGGGAAAGACCAGAGATCGCTTTAAGAAAATAAGAGATACCAAGGGAATATTTCATACAAAGATGGGCACAATAAAGAACAGAAATGGTATGGACCTAACAGAAGCAGAAAATATTAAGAAGTGGCAAAAATACACAGAAGAACTGTACGAAAAAGATCTTCACGACCCAGATAATCACGATCGTGTGATCACTCACCTAGAGCCAGACATCCTGGAATGTGAAGTCAAGTGGGCCTTAGGAAGCATCACAATGAATAAAGCTAATGGAGGTGATGGAATTCCAGTTGAACTATTTCAAATCCTAAAAGATGATGCTATGAAAGTGCTGCACTCAATATGCCAGCAAATTTGGAAAACTCAGAAGTGGCCACAGCACTGGAAAAAGTCAGTTTTCATTCCAGTCCCAAAGAAATGCAATGCCAAAGAATGCTCAAATTACTGCACAATTGCACTCATCTCAGACGCAAGTAACGTCATGCTCAAAATTCTCCAAGCCAGGCTTCAGCAATAGGTGAACTGTGAACTTCCAGATGGGCAAACTGGATTTAGAAATGGCAGAGAAACCAGAGATCCAATTGCCAACATCCTCTAGATCATCAAAAAAGCAAGAGAGTTCCAGGAAAACATCTATTTCTGCTTCATTGACTATGCCAAAGCCTTTGACTACGTGGATCACAACAAACTGTGGAAAATTTTGAAAGAGATGGGAATACCAGACCACCTGACCTGCCTCTTGAGAAACCTGTATGCAGGTCTGGAAGCAACAGTTAGAACTGGACATGGAACAACAGACTGGTTCCAAATAGGAAAAGGAGTACGTCAAGGCTGTATATTGTCACCCTGCTTATTTAACTTATATGCAGAGATAACTTATACATCATGAGAAATGCTGGCCTGGAAGAAGCACAAGCTGGAATCAAGATTGCCAGGAGAAATATCAATAACCTCAGATATGCAGATGACACCACCCTTATGGCAGAAAGTGAAGAAGAACTAAAGAATTTGCTGATGAAAATGAAAGAGAAGAGTGAAAAGGTTTGCTTGAAACTCAGCATTCAGAAAACTAAGATCATGGCATTCGGTCCCATCACTTCATGGCAAATTGATGGGGAAACAGTGGGAACAGTGGCTGACTTTATTTTCTTGGGCTCCAAAATTGCTGCAGATGGTGATTGCAGCCATGAAATTAAAAGACGCCTGCTCCTTAGAAGGAAAGTTATGACCAACCTAGACAGCATATTAAAAAGCAGAGACATTACTTTGTCAACAAAGGTCCATCTAGTCAAGGCTATGGTTTTACCAGTAGTCAGAGATGGGTGTGAGAGTTGGACTATAAAGAAAGCTGAGCACCAAAGAATTGTTGCTTTTGAACTGTGGTGTTGGAGAAGACTCTTGAGAGTCCCTTGGACTGCAAAGAGGTCCAACCAGTGCATCCTAAAGGAAATCAGTCCTGAATGTTCATCGGAAGGGCTGATACTGAAGCTGAAGCTCCCATACTTTGGCCACCTGATGCAAAGAAGTAACTCATTTGAAAAGAACCTGGTGCTGGGGAAGATTAAAGGCGGGAGGAGAAGGGGATGGCAGAGGATGAGACGGTTGGATGGTATCACCGACTCAATGGACATGAGCTTGCGTGAGCTCTGGGAGTTGGTGATGGACAGGGAAGCCTGGTGTGCTGCAGTCCATGGGGTCACAAAGAGTTGGATACAACTGAGGGACTGAACTGAACTAAACTGATATGTGTTCCTCTTATCCTGAACCCCCACTTCCATCTCCCTACCCACCTTATCCCTCTGGGTTGTCCCAGAGCACTGGCTTTGTGTGCCTTGCTTTATGCATCGAACTTGCACTGGTCATCTGCATGGTTATATACATGTTTCAATGCTATTCTCTCAAATCATCTCACCCTGACCTCCCGCTGAGTCCAAAGTCTGTTTTTCACATCTGTGCTTCCTTTGCTGCCGTTCATGTAGGATCGTCAGTACTGTCTTTCCAAATTCCATATAAATGAGTTAATACACAGTATTTGTCTTTCTCGTCCGACTTATTTCACTCTGTATAACTCCAGGTTCATCCACCTCATTAGAACTGACTCAGACGTGTTCCTTTTTATGGCTCAGTAATACTCCATTGTGTGATGTGCCACAATTTTCTACCCATTCATATCCATGTCCTGGCTATTGTAAACAGTGCTGTAACGAACATTGGGGTACATGTGTCTCTTTCAATTCTGGTTTCCTTGAGGTGTATGCCTAGCAGTGGCATTGCTGGGTCATATGAAAGTTCTATTTCCAGTTTTTTAAGGAATCTCCACACTGTTCTCCAGTTTTACTCCTGTTATTGATTTCTAACTTCATCCATTTGTGATCAAGGAAGATATTTTGTATGAAATCTATTTAAAAAAATCTGTTGAACCTTAATTTGTAGCCTAACATATGGTCTGTCTTGGAAAATGTCCCTCATGCACTAGAGAAGAATGTACATGCTCTTGTTGGGTAGAGTGTTTTGAGGATCTGCTAAGTTAGTCAAGTTGATGAACTTCTGCTTCCTTCCTTATCTTTGGGCAATGTTGTTCATTATCAATGTGAAACACTGAAATCGCTAGCTAATTACAGAGGTGTTTATTTATCCTTTCAATTCTATCAGCCTTTGTTTCCTGCGTTTTGCTTCTGTCACAAAGTATGTCAATCTTTATATTGTTACATACTCTTCCTGTACTGAAGCTTTTATTACTATACAATGTTCTTCTTCATTTTTTGTAAACTTTCCAAATTTAAAGTTTATTTTATCTAAGTTCAGCTACTTCTGCTCTCTTTTGCATAGCGTATCTTTTCCCATTTTTACTCTTTTAATATATTTGAGTCTTTTACTCTAGTCTCTTATAAAAAAAAAGCAACATATAATTGGAATGTGTATTTTTATCTATTCTGCAATTTTACGTCTTTGGTTGGAGAGTTTAATCATTTACATGTAAAGTAATTACTGATACGGAGAGACTTGTGTTAGTTTGCCACTTTTTTTCTGTAAGCCTTACAGCTTTTTCTTTGGCTTCATTTCTTTGATTACTATGTTCTTTTGTGTTTAGATTTTTTTGTAGTAGAACACTCAAGTTTCTTTCTCATTTACTTTTGCTAATGTCCTATAGCTATTTTCTTTGTGGCTATCAGGGGGATTTCACTTAATATTTTAAGTAATAACACTCTAACTTGATTTATACCAAGTTTAACCTAAATCAAATCCCTTATGATTATACAATGGGAGTGACAAACAGATTCAAGGGATTAGATCAGATAGACAGGAAACCTAAAGAACTATGAACAGAGGTTCATAACATTGTACAGGAGGCAGTGATCAAAACCATCCCCAAGAAAAAGAAATGCAAAAAGGCAAAATGATTGTTTGAGGAAGTCTTACATATAGCTTAAAAAAGAAAAGTGAAAGGCAAGGAGAAAAGTGAAGATATACTCATCTGAATGCAATTAAGTTCAGCTGCTCAGTCATGTCTGACTCTTTGCGACTCCATGAACTGCAGCACCCCAAGCATCCCTGTTCATCACCAGTTCCCAGAGCTTGTTCAGACTCATGTCTATCGAGTCAGTGATGCCATCCAACCATCTCATCCTCTGTCGTCCCCGTCTCCTGCTGCCTTCAATCTTTCCCAGCATCAGGGTCTTTTCCAGTGAGTCAGTTCTTCACATTAGGTGGCCAAAGTATTGGAGTTTCAGCTTCAACCCTTCCAATGAATATTCAGGATTGATTTCCTTTAGGATGGACTGGTTGGATCTCCTTGCAGTCAAAGGAACTCTTAAGAGTCTTCTCCAGCACCACAGTTCAAAAGCATCAATTCTTTGGTGCTCAGCTTTATTTATGGTCCAACTCAGTGACTACTGGAAAAACCATAGCTTTGACTATATGGACTTTTGTTGGTAAAATAATGTCTCTGCATTTTATCATGTTGCCTAGGTTGGTCATAGATTTTTTTCCGAGTAGCAAGTGTCTTTTAATTTCATGACTGCAGTCACCATCTGCAGTGATTTTGGAGCCCAAGAAAACAAAATCTGCCACTGTTTCAGTGTATCCCTGTATATTTGCCATGAATGATGCCATGGTCTTCATTTTTTGAATGTTGAGGTTTAAGCCAGCTTTTTCACTCTCATTTTTCACTTTCTTCAGGAGGCTGTTTAGTTTGTCTTCTCTTTCTGTCTTTAAGATGGTGTCATCTGCATATGTGAGGTTATTGATATTTCTCCTGGCAATCTTGATTCAAGCTTGTGCTTCATCCAGTCTGGCATTTTGAATGATGTACTCTGCATAAAAGTTAAATATTCAAGGTGAGAATATACAGCTTTGATGTAATCTTTTCCCAGTTTGGAACCAGTCTGTTGTTCCATGTCTGATTATAACTGTTGCTTCTTGACCTGCACACAGACTTCTCAGAAGGCAGGTAAGGTGGTCTGGTATTTCTATTTCTTGAATAATTTTCCAGTTTGTTGTGATCCACACAATCAAAGGCTTTAGCATAGTCAGTGAGCAGAAGTAGATGTTCTTCTGGAATTCCCTTGCTTTTCCTATGATCCAAAGGATGTTGGCAACTTGATCTCTGGTGCCTCTGTCTTTTCTAAATCCAGCTTAAACATCTGGAATTTCTTGGTCCACATACTGTTGAAGCCTAGCATGGAGAATTTTGAACATTACTTTGCTAGCGTGTGAGATGAGTGCAATTGTGTGGTGGTTTGAATATTCTTTCGCATTCCCTTTCTTTGGGATTGGAATGAAAACTGACATTTTCCAGTCCTGTGGCCACTGTTGAGTCTTCCAAATTTGTTGGCATATTGAGCACAGCATTTTCACAGCATCATCTTTTAGGATTTGAACTAGTTCAGCTGGAATTCCATCACCTCCAGTAACTTTGTTCGTGCGATCCTTCCTAAGGCCCACCTGACTACACACTCTAGGATGTCTGGCTCTAGGAGAGTGATCCCACTGTTGTGGTTATCTGGGTCATTAAGATCTTTTTTGTATAGCTTTTCTGTGTATTCTTGCCACCTCTTCTTAATATCTTCTGCTTCTGTTAAGTCCGTACTGTTTCTGTCCTTTATTGTGCCCATTTTTGGATGAAATCCTCCCTTGGTATCTCTGATTTTCTTGAAGAGATCTCTAGTCTTTCCCATTCTATTGTTTTCTTTGCATTGATCTCTTAGGAAAGCTTTCATGTCTCTCCTTGTTATTCTTTGCATATTCTTTGTTTTCTTTGCATTGATCACTTAGGAAAACTTTCTTATCCCTCCTTGCTATTCTTTGGAACTTGGCTCTCAGATGGATATATCTTTCCTTTTCTCCTTTGCCTTTCTCTTCTCTTCTTTCCCCAGCTATTTGTAAGGCCTCCTCAGACAACCATTTTGCCGTTTAAAATTTCGTCTTGGGGGTGGTTTTGATCACCACCTCCTATACAATGTTAGGAACCTCCGTCCATAGTTCTTCACACACTCTATCAGATCTAATCCTTTGAATGTATTCGTCATTCCACTGTATAATCATAAGGGATTTGATTTAGGTCATATCTGAATGGTCTAGTGGTTTTCCCTACTTTCTTCCATTTAAGTCTGAATTTGGCAATAAGGAGTTCGTGATCTGAACCACAGTCAGCTCCCGGTCTTGTTTCTGTTGACTGTGTAGAGTTTCTCCATTTTTGGCTGCAAAGATTATAATCAATCTGATTTCAGTATTGAACATCTGTCAATGTCCATGTATAGAGTCTTCTCTTGTGTTGTTGGAAGAGGGTGTTTGCTTTGACCAGTGCGTTCTCTTGGCAAAACTGTTAGCCTTTGCCCTGCTTCATTTTACTCCAAGGCCAAATGTGCCTGTTACTCCAGGTATCTCTTGACTCCCTACTTTTGCATTCCAGTTTCCTATGATGAAAAGGACATCTGTTTTGGTGTTAGTTCGAGTAGTTCTTATATGTCTTCATGGAACCATTCAACTTCAGCTTCTTCAGCATTAGTGGTTGGGGCATAGACTTGGATTACCATGATATTGAGTGGTTTGCCTTAGAAACAAACAGAGATCATTCTGTCATTTTTGAGCTTGCACCCAAGTACTGCATTTCAGACTCTTTGTTGACTATGAGTGCTACTTCATTTCTTCTAGGTGATTCTTGCCCACAGTAGTAAATATAATGATCATCTGAATTAAATTCACCCATTCTGGTCTATTTTAGTTCACTAATTCCTAAAATGTTGATGTTCACTCTTGCCATCTCCTGTTTGACCACTTCTAATTTACCTTGATTCATGGACCTAACATTCCAGTTTCTATGAGCTTTGTTCTTTACAGCATCAGACTTTACTTCCATCACAGTCACATCCACTACTGGGTGTTGTTTTTGCTTTGGCTTATTCTCTTCATTCTTTCTAGAGTTGTTTATCTACTCTTCTCCAGGAGCATATTTGGCACCTACTATCCTGGAGAGTTCATCTTTCAGTGTCATATCTTTTTGCTTTTTCATACTGTTCATAGGGTTCTCAAGGCAAGAATCCCTAAGTGGTTTGCCATTCCCTGCTCCAGTGGACCACGTTTTGTCGGAACTCTCCACCATGACCCCTCCATCTTGGGTGACTCTTCATGCGTGACTCATAGTTTCATTGAGTTAGACAAGGCTGTGATCCAAGTGATCAGTTTGTTTAGTGTTTTCTGTATTTGTTGTTTCCATTCTGTCTGTCCTTTGATGGATAAGGTTAAGAGGCTTGTGAAAGATTCCTCATGGGAAGAACTGACTGTGGGGATCTGGGTCTTGCTCTGATAGGTGGGGCCATGCTCAATAATTTGCTCTTGTTCCAATTGGGAAAGAAGTATGTCAAGGCTGTATATTGTCACCCTACTTATTTAACCTGCATGCAGAGCACATCATGCAATATTCAGGGCTGGATGAAGCACAAGGTGGAATCAAGACTGCCGGGAGAAACATCAGTAACCTCAGATACGTAGATGACACCACCCTTATGGCAGAAAGTGAAGAGGAACTAAAGAGCCTCTTTATGAAAGTGAAAGTGGAGAGTGAAAAAGTTGGCTTAAAACAACATTCAAAAGAGACACAGATGTATAGAACAGTATTTTGGACTCTGTGGGAGAGGGCAAGGGTGGGATGATTTGAGAGAATGGCACTGAAACATGTATATTATCATCTGTGAAACGAATCGCCAGTCCAGGTTCAATGCATGTTACAGGATGCTTGGGGCTGGTGCACTGGGATGACCCAGAGGGAAGGGATGGGGAGAGAGGTGGGAGGGGGGTTCAAGATGGGGAACACATGTACACCTGGGGCAGATTCATGTGACTGTATGGCAAAACCAATACAATAATGTAAAGTAATTAGCCTCTAATTAAAATAAATAAATTAAAAAAAACCCTCAACATTAAAAAAACTAAGATTCTGGCATCCAGTCCCATCACTTCATGGCAAATAGATGGGAAAACAGTGGAAACAGTGACTGACTTTATTATCTTGGGCTCCAAAATCACTGCAGATGGTGACTGCAGCCATGAAATTAAAAGACACTTGCTCCTTGGAAGAAAAGCTATGACCAACCTATACAGCATATTAAAAAGCAGACATTATTTTGCCCACAAGGGTCCTTCTAGTCAAAGCCATGGTTTTTCCAGTGGTCATGTATGGATGTGAGAATTGGACTATAAGGAAAGCTGGTCACTGAAGAATTGATGCTTTTGAACTGTGGTGTTGGAGAAGACTCTTGAGAGCCCCTTTGACTGCAAGGAGATCCAACCAGTCCATCCTAAAGGAGATCAGTCCTGAATATTCATCGGAAGGACTGATGCTAAAGCTGAAGCTCCAATACTTTGGCTACCTGATGCGAAGAACTGACTCATTGGAAAAGACCCTGATGCTGGGAAAGATTGAAGGCCAGAGGGGAAGGGCACAGCAGAGGATCAGATGTTTGGACTGCATCACCAAACCGATGGACATGAGTCTGAACAAGGTCTGGGAGTTGGTGATGGACAGGGGATTCTGGAGTGCTACAGTCCATGGGGTCGCAAAGAGTCGGACACGACTGAGCGACCCAACTGACTGGCTGACTGATGCTCAGTAAATCTTTAATCCAATTTTCTGTTGGTGGTGAGGCTGCTTTCCCTTCCTGTGGTTTGGCGTGAGGCCCAACTATGGTAGGGGTAATGGTGATAATGGTGACCTCCTTCAAAAGGTTTTTTGCCAGCACACCCTGTGGCTCCCAGGATTGTTGTATTCAGTGCCCTTGGCCTCGTGGAGGCCACTGTCGACCTGCACCTCCGCTGGAGACTGCTGGACACTCAGAGACAAGCCTGACTCAGGTTCCTGTGGAGTCCGTGCTTCTCTCTCCGGGGTCCTGGTGCTCACAAGGCTTTGTCCGTGCCCTCCAAGAGTCTGTTTCCCCAGCCCTGTGGACGTTCTATAATCAAATCCACTGGCCTTCAAATTCTCTTGGGGTTCTCAGTTCCTTTGCTGGATCCTCAGTTTGGGAAATCTGTTGTTGGTCCTGGAACTTTCACAACAGTGCAAGAACTTCTTTGGTGTAACTGTTCTCCTGCTTGCGGGTTGTTTGCTCAGTGGCTCTGTGGTTGCTGTGCCTCCCAGGTCTGCTGCAACCAGAGCTCCTGTCCCAGTGGCAGGCCACTGCTGATCCATGCCTTCACAGGAGACTCTCAAAAACTCAAAGGAACTCTGAAACTTTGAATGCAGAGTTCCAAAGAATAGCAAGGAGAGATAAGAAATCCTTCTTAAGTGAACAGTGCAAATAAATAGAGGAAAACAATAGAATGGGAAAGACTAGAGATCTCTTCAAGAAAACTAGAAATACCAAGGGACCATTTCATGCAAAGATGGTCACAATAAAGAACAGAAATGGTATGGACCTAACAGAAGCAGAAGATATTAAGAAGAAGTGGCAAGAATACACAGAAGAACTGTACAAAAGAGGTCCTTTTGACCTGGATAACCACAATGGTGTGATCACTCTCCTACAGCCAGACATCGTGGAGTATGAAGGCAAGTGGGCCTTAGGAAGCATCACTAGGAACAAAGCTAGTGGAGGTGATGGCATTCCAGCTGAGCTATTTCAAATCCTAAAAGATGATGCTGTGAAAGTGCTGCACTCAATATGCTAGCAAATTTGGAAAACTCAAGAGTGGCCATAAGACTGGAAAAGTTTGATTTTCATTCCAATCATAAAGAAAGGAAATGCTATAGAATGTTCAAACTGCTTCACAACGGCGCTCATTTCACATCCTAGCAAGGTAATGCTCAAATACTCTCTAGCTAGTCTTCAACAGTACATGAACTGAGAACTTCCAGATGTACAAGTTGGATTTTGAAAAGGAGAGGAAGCAGAGATCAAATTGTCAACATCAATTGGCTCATAGAAAAAGCAAGGGAATTCCAGAGAAACATCTACTTCTGCTTCATTGATTATGCTAAAGCCTCTGACTCTGTGGATCACTACAAACTGTGGAAAATTCTTCAAGAGATGGAAATACCAGACCATCTTACCTGCCTTCTGAGAAGTCTGTGTACAGGTCAAGAAGCAACAGTTATAATCAGACATGGAACAACAGACTTGTTCCAAACTGGGATAAGATTACATCAAAGCTGTATATTATCACCTTGAATAGTCAACTATTATGCAGAGTACATCACTCAAAATGCCAGACTAGATGAAGCACAAGCTGGAATCAAGATTGCCAGGAGAAATATCAATAACCTCAGATATGCAGATGACACCACCCTAATGGCAGAGAGTGTGGAGAAACTAAATAGCTTCTTGATGAAGTTAAAGAGGAGAGTGAAAAAAGTGGCCCCAAACTCAACATTCCAAAATCTAAGATCATGGTATCCAGTCCCATCACTTGCTGGCAAACTGACAGGGAAAAAATAGAAACAGTGGCAGACTTTATTTTCTTGGGCTCCAGATACACTGCAGATGGTGACTGCAGCCATGAAATTAAAAGATGCTTGCACCTTGGAAGGAAAACTATGACCAACCTATGCAGAGACATCTCCTTGCCAACAAGCTCTGTATATTCTAAGCTATGGTTTCTCCATGCTATTCAGGTACAGATGTGAGACCACAAAGAAAGCTGAGCAGTGAAGAACTGATGCGTTTGAACAGTGGTGCTGGAGAAGACTCTTAATAGTCCCTTGGACAGCAAGGAGATCAAGCCAGTCAATCCTAAAGGAAATCAGTCCTGAATATTCATTGGAAGGACTGATGCTGAAGTTGAAGCTCCAATACTTTGGCCACCTAATGCGAAGAGCTGACTCATTGGAAAAGTCCCTGATGCTGGGAAAGATTGAGGGCAGGGGGAGAAGGGGGTGACAGAGGATGAGCTGGTTGCATGGCAACAGCGACTCAATGGACATGAGTTTGAGCAATCTTTGGGAGACAGTGCAAGACAGGGAAGAATGGCGTGCTTCAGTTCATGGGGTCAGAAAGAATTGGATACACTGAATGACTGAACAGCAATGAACAACAACAACCTCGATAAAATACAAAACTCTGCTTCACCTCAGTCAATTGTTGATGTCACAAAATACGTCTTTGTACATTACATATTTCAACACACAATGTAAGAATTCTTTTAAATGTATTAGTTTCTCTTTTTCCTGCTTTACTGAGATATAATTGAAATATGGTATTGTATTATTTTAGGAACAATTACTCTTTAAAATTATATGATAAAGAGCATATGGAATTATAAGTCAAAGTTGTAGTAATATTAGTTTTTAGACTAATTAAAATTTACTAGTCCTAAATCATGTATTAAATAGAAAACATTATGTGGAGTTACATTCTTCCCTGTAGCCCAAACAGTAAAGAATCAGTCTGCAATGCAGGAGACTGGGGTCAGGAAGACCTGCTGGAGAGGGAGTGGCAACCCACTGCCGTGTTCTTGCTTGGAGAACCCCTTGGCAGAGGAGCCTGGCGGGCTACGGTCTGTGAGGTCACAGAGAGCCGGACACGACTGAGCGCATGTGGAGTTGCAGACTTTGGTTAAAAACACAAAGTTTCACAATTGCCCACGTGCTCACCCCTTGCAGGGTCTTCATCTCCTCATACACCTTCGGGTTTACTGTGCAGTGTCCTTTCACTGCACTCTGCAGGACTCCCCTGGGCATTTTTGCAGACAGGTCCAATGGTCATCAGCTCACTCAGTTTTTATCAGAGAATGTCTTAACTTCTTACTCACTATTGAAGGACAGTTTTGCTAGATACAGAATTCTTGGTTGCCTGGCTTTTTCTTTGAGCACTTTGCATATATTGGCTGATTGCCTTCTGGCCTCCAATGTTTTTGATGAGAAATATGTTTACAACCTTATGAGAAGCCCTCATATGTGATAAGTTACTTCTGTCTGGTTCTCTGTTTACCTTTGGTTTTCGAAATTTGATTATAATGTGTCTTGGTGTGAGTCTCTGAGGTCATTTGACTTGGAGCCTATTGAGCTGTCTGGGTGTTCACACTCACGTCCTCCCTCAGGCCTCAGAGGTGTCCAGTCTTTCTGCTCAAACACTCTCTCCGCCCCCTTCTGGGACTACCGTGGTGTGCGTTGGTCCGCTCAGCGTCTCCTGCAGGCCTCTTAGGCTCTGTTTGCTTTTATTCCATCTTGTTCTTTCTGCTCCTCATACAGAAACTGGTAACTCCATTGTCCTATCATCTAGCTCAACAATTCTTTTTTCTCAAAGAATCACTGCTCAAATCTGTCTTGAATCTTTCATTTCAGTTGTCCTCCACATTTCTTCTTCAGAGTTTCTTTTTGGTTTCGTTTTAGTTTTTCTAGCTCCTTATTGACATTTTCATTTTGTTTAGACATCATTTTCTCGACTTTCTCCATGTATTCATTCTTTGAGCATCTTTAAGATGGCCATTTTGAAGACTTTATCTAATAGATTTGCCATCAAATCTTTTTCAGAAACATTTTCTGTTGATTAATCTTTTTCCTTTGAGTTGGCCATACTTTCCTGTTTATTGGTATGCCTTGTAATTTTTTGGTTGAAAGGTTGACAATTGAAAATAATAATGTGGTGACTCTGGAAATCAGATCCCTTCATTACCACTCCAGGGTCTGAAATCTTTTTGTTAGTGTTTTGGTTTATTGTTTTGGGTTTTTTTCTTTTTCATTATTGTAGGCTGCCTCTGTGCCAATGACTATTCTGAGGTGCAAAGTGCCATCTTCTCAGGTGTTTTCTGAGCCTGTGCCATCCCTGGACATGCATGCCCATTTTCTAATTTTCCCTAAATACATTGTTGCCTTTGAATGTCTTAGTCTTTGATGGTTCCCAAAAGCTAAACTGGAGAAGACTCTTGAGAGTCTCTTGTACTGCAAGGAGATCCAACCAGTCCATTCTAGAGGAGATCAATCCTGGGTGTTCATTGGAGGGACTGATGCTAAAGCTGAAACTGCAATACTTTGGCCACCTCATGCGATGAATTGACTCACTGGAAAAGACTCTGATTCTGGGAAAGGTTGGGGGCGGGAGGAGAAGGGGACGACAGAGAATGAGATGGCTGGATGGCATCACCGACTCTATGGACATGAGTTTGAGTGAACTCCGAGAGTTGGTGATGGACAGGGAGGCCTGGCGTGCTGTGATTCATGGGGTCGCAGAGAGTCGGACACGACTGAGTGAGTGAACTGAACTGAACTGAACTGAAAAACTAAACAGGAAGAAAAAGGTAAGGATTGGGGAAAAGAGGGTGCCAGCCCCTTAAGCCACATTAGCCAGGGACGAGGGACTTACAACAGTGGGGGAAGGTAAGACAACAGAGGCCGCCCTCCTCTTTATAAGCACCGCTATGCTTCTCCAGTGGCTCAGCAGTAAAGAATCCGCCTGCAGTGCAGGAGACATAGGTTTGATCCTTGGGTTGGAAGAGCCCCTGGAGGAGGAAATGGCAACCCACTCCAGTATTCTTGCCTGGGAAATCCCATGTACAGAGATGCCTGATGGGCTACAGCCCATGGGGTTGCAAAGAGTTGGACAGGACCGAGTACACACATACACTGTGATCGGAAGTAGCAACTGCAGCATAGATCTCTGATATTTGGAAGACTGCATCCTTTTTGCCCAGTTCCTGGCCGCTTTAAGTTACATGCAAGCTTTTCCAGGAACCTATGTCCAGCTGTCTGCCATGTGGCTGCAGCTAGGGACTGGTTAGCTTCTGCACTTGACCAAAATTCATCACAGTGTACCACCAAGTCTTCATCTAAAAGTTGAAGCCTTCAATAGACTCCAGAGTTCCAAATGGTTACATTAGACAGATTTCCTCTCCAACTGCCTGCCTTGATGCAGTGTGGCACCTTCAGACCCTCTGCCTGTTTCAGAGGCAAGAGCCCCCCCCAATCTCGTCGCCAGCCGCCCTCCAGGCCTTTGGTTGGTGACTTCCCTGACTCTCAATTAGCCTGCAGGTCCTTTACCTCCTAGCTTCTCCCACAGTTGTGCAGAGTCCAGTTCTTCACGTCCTCTACTCCGTGTTGCTCACAGTGGTCCAGGGCCCCTAAAAGAGCCCCGTCTGGCCCAACTGTACATTGTGTGTCTTTCCTGGAGTGAAACAAGTGTTCACTCAAAATATGCCACATTTGAAGTCAATGGTAAGCTTTCTTCCAAACTGAATTTTCCAATTTGACTTCCCAGAAGCAATGCTTGAAAGATTCTGTGGATCTACATCCTAAAACTTGGGGTGGTCAGACTTCTTAATTTTTCCCAATATCAATTTACTAAGTAATTTATTTTGCTCTTGATTTAACCCTTGAGTCGTGTAGGGGTATTTTTTTTTATCCCCTTGTCTGAGACGTCTTCCTCATTTGCAGTGCTATCAGAGAACTTGGCACCATGGCCTTGGTATTTGGCAGTTGACCTGTGCCCAGCAGATGTTGAACTTTACAGGCCAGCTCTGTGTTTGGTGACAGTGGGGCGGCTAGGCTGTGCCGGCAGACCTTGCTCTCAGGTCTTGAGCCCAGTCCAGCCGTGTCATGGCCACCTTGCTATAGAGACTGCACTTGGGAGCCCACTGGGACCCCCCAGCTTCTGACCAGACCCACTGGGAGCAGGGGTGGGGTGGGGCTCTGCCTTGTCACCTGCCCTCTCAGGCTGCTGCCTCAGCCCGCCGGCTCCCTCCACACCTGCCCCTGCTCCCCGTGACCTCCAGGCAGCTCTTTGTGTTGACTCCACTGTGAACTAAGGGCCCCAGCCCAACTCTTCCACCTCTGACTTCATCATGAGCCCCAAAGTCCTGGCTCCCACAGCCTCCCGCCCAGCATCCCTTCCTGGACCTCTGATGGGCAGCTCACATCCACGTCACTGAAAGGAGAATTCTTGACCCTGGCACTCAGCAAATGGCACTGCATTCATGCTGTGAGGCAGGAGGCCCAGTGGGAGCAGTCCTCTCTCTGCAGACCCTTGGCTCAGCCTCTAGGCTCATGCCTGATCTGAGGGCTTCTCTTCCCTCTGCACCCCCCACCTCCTCCTACATTCCCATCAGGACCTCTGCACAGATCCTGAGGGCTCCTGAACTTCCACCCTCCCTCTTGCACAGCCTGCTTTCCAGTGAAAGGTTGGAAAACCCTGCGCCCCAGAGGCCTCTAGGGGCTTCCCGTCACCCCAGAACAAAGTCTAGAGCTTGAAAGTGCTGGTGTTGCCCTGTGTGGTCAGGCTGCTCTGACCCCTCCTCCGCAGGCTCCTGTCTGTTCATGTGACCCCCCGCTGGCCTTCCCACTGCCCTTGTACTTGCAAAGATGTTTCTCCCTCGGACCTTTACTCCTTCTGCTCCTTGTGCCTGGATGTGCCACTCAGACCTGCGCAAAACCTGCCTCTGCTAAGACCTTGCCAGGCACTGGGGTGCCCATCCCTGCCTGGCTGCCGTGCCCTTCGTAGGCATTGGCAGACCTCCAATTGCATCGTTTGGAACCTGTCAGACGGCGGTGCCACACGTGGTCACACTGCGTGTGTTTTCATCCCAGTGCCTGCGTGGCGTGCAGTGGGTCTACATGAATAGCTGCCGTTCACATGGGGGGTTCATGTTGAAAGTCAGTTTTCTTTGGTTATTTGTGAATTTTGACAATTTCATGTGTTTTGCTGGCTATTTGTTGTTTACAACCCCCTGGAAATGATCTCCCACTCTCTACCTTCCATTGAAAACTTTTACTTGAAATTTGTCCCATTCGTTTTGTTTATTTCAACGTTCATTTAGTTGGACTGTTGATTTTAAGGATTAACTTGACTAGATCACAGGACCCACGTATTTGATCAAACACTAATGGAAAGGGCGAAGGTGTTTGAAAAATGTGATTAACATTTAAATCAGCAGATGCTGAATAAAACAGATTGTTCCACGTGGGTGGGCCTCATCTAATCAGTTGGTTCCCCAAGGAAGAGGGAATTATACCTTTGGACTCAAACTGTAGCACCACATCTTCCCTTGGCCTCTGGGCTGCTAGTTGCTTAAAATCTCCCTCCCCTGTATCTTTATATCAATGACGCAGGTACATTCACCTGTTTATCTCACATATTTTTTCTCTGAAGAACCCTGGCTGATACAGACTTTTCCAGTTTACACACTTCAACCACTCTGTCTCTCACAGCATTTAACTTTGCTTACTGTGAGTTCATCTTTATAGATTAAACTTTTTTCTTTCTGTAGGCAGATCTATCAATGTTATTTTTAAAGCTCCTGGCCATGGTGTCATTCTGAGAAAACGTCTGCTTGCCCCAGTAGAACATAAATAGTCTCCCATCATTTCCTTTGGTCTGAGTTTTGATTTGCATCAGTGCTGCTGGTCCTGACCCTGCTTTGGTCCTGCCGGTGAGAGCAGGGGTCCTGACTCTTTGCTCTTCCATCTCCTGGCTCTCTTTTGAGGTCTTGTCCCACCACAAGTCATCCAGAATAAATTCAGCAACGTTGGGCCTGGTTGTGGGCCAGGAACGGACACGGGCCCTGGCTGGAGTGTGCAGGCATGCTCACACCCAGGTCTGAAGAGGCTCCACAAGCCTTGGGGAGCAGGACTGGCTGAAACTGTACCCCCGCCCCCGCCAAACACCAAGGGATGGGCGGGCAGTTGAACCCCGTGCAGGTGGCTGGGAAGTGATTCTCACACCCTGGGACCAGGCTGTCAGGCCTTGATTTAGGTGAGGGAGGGCCGATGGGTGCTGTTTGCTGCCTCGGCTGGAAACAGATGTTTGTGGCCCCAAAGGAGGGTGTGCAGGCAGACGGGCTGCAGAGTGAGGGGGTAGCGGCCCCACCACTCGCGGCCGAGCAGAGCCTGGGGCTGTGATGGTGCCGGGAAGGGAAACGGCGGCTGAGCAGAGGCCCCGGGGCACCTGCCTCCTGCAGATAGGCCTCCGGGCAGATGAAAGGGGAAGTCTGCTGGCAGGAGGCTCATGAGCTTTCCTGTTGAAGAACGGGGTGAACGCGTGGCCCGCTGTGGTCGGGGGAGCTTGGTGCTGGGAGGGGTGCGGGGGCTTGTGGGTGACAGCCCACTTCATGTTGTGCGGGGGGCTTGTGGGTGACAGCCCACTCCATGTTGTGCTTTGAGGCGTTTTGTGACAGTGTTTCTTGGACATAAAGGAGCTCAAGTGCAGACCCCTTGGCCCAGACTGGCACCTGCAGGCTCAGGGGTCACATCTGTGGGCCTTGGGGCCCCATAGCCCTCCCGGCCTCCCAGGGCCTGCAGGCGGGGTTCCAGGGCTTAAGCCCCTGGGAGGTGGGGCCGGGAGCGTGGGCTTGGGGACCGTGGGGGGCGGTGTGAGGCCACACAAGGGCTCCTGGGGAGTGGCCACTCGGGGCCCACGAGCAAGTCTTCCTTGGAGGCTCTGAGGCCTTCAGCCCTCTGGCCAGACGTTGCTTCCTCCCTTTACACAGGCCTCAGCAGCTGCAGGCACTGGAACCGCCAGTCCCGTTGTCCAGGCTGGGGCAGGCAGCCCCCAGGGCCCCCAGAGGTGGAGAAACACATGGAAAGTGGGCAACAGGCATGGACATCTGTGAACAAGGTGGCGTGGCCAGTGTGGGGCTCCAGACATGAAAATTTAGATTTTATTCTCTTGTTTTAGTTTTTTTTTTTATTTTGCTGCCTTGGGTCTTCGCTGCAGCCCACAGACTTTCTGTTTGTGCTGTGGGCTCAGTTGCTGCATGACATATTAGTTCCCCAACCAGGGGTTGTGCCCATGTCCCCTTTGAAGCAAAGCTGATTCTTAACTGCGGGGCCACCAGGGAAGCCCTGATTCCATTTTTGATGTAACAGGAACCCATGGTGGGGTTTGAGCAGGGGTTGCCAGATGAATGTAGGGTTGGAAAGACCCTGCTGGCTGTGGGCTGGGGAGCAGCCTCACCCCAGCTCTGGAGACAACTTCAAGGTGTCCTTTGGGGCCCACGTGGCAGGTGGTCACTCACTGAGATGGGAAGAGTGGGCGAGGGGGCGGTCTGAGGAGGGCCGTCACTGTGGGGACACTCTGTCCGGTCAGCCAGGGGTCTTGTGGCTTGTTCTGTGTCAGGTGCCCTTGGCCTCCGTCTCTCCGTGCGTGCTTGTGGCATCTGCTGCACGTTGTCTCTGCTCACATGGAGCATCAGGAGACCCTGTGCGCTTGGGGTTAGCTTTCTGGGATAAAGAGATAACCTGCTGGTGTAAGGAGTGTGTGAACCATAGAATATGCAGGAAGGGCGGGAGCAGAGAGCTCAGCAGGGAAGGGGAAAGGCGAGGGCATGTCACTGTTCTAATTTGGAAGGACATAGTGGGGTGAGGGAGGGAGCCTCTGGAGCCTGGGAAGGGGTCTTTTCACGGGGACAGCCACAGGGGAGACCCCAGCCAGAGAAGAGAGCAGGCAGGGGTGGCGGGACAGAAGGCCGGGGCAGGGAGGGGGTACCACAAGGAACCCCAGGACCTGCAGACGAATTTCTGATAAAACGTGAGGCCCTTTCTGGCTGTGGACCAGCTGAGGCCTCATCTGAGATCTTGAGACAGGGCTGCTTACTGCCGGAAAGAGAGGGCTGCAGAGAGCATGGGGCAGTGGGTGGGTGGTCGACCAGAGGAAACCCCTGAGGACCCACAGGCATGGCAACTGGCTCTGTCAAGGCAGCGGGTCTGCCATGGCAGCAAGTGCAGCTTTCTGGTGGAGGTTACAGGCAGAGAGCAAGGTCTGTGGCTCCCCTGGGATGGGCTGCCACGAAGAAGGGAATCAGTTCCCAGGGTTTGCACCTGAGCCCTGGGAGGATGGGGGACCTCAGCTGGGAGGACATGCAGCCTCGCCTGGAGGAATAGTGGCCTCGGATGGGAAGGGCTGGTCTGGAGAGACAGCTGGTGTCTTCATTTTTGTGGCTGCAGCAAATTACTGCAAACATTTGCTCCCTACATAGTGTGGAGGCCACAAGTCTGAAACAGTCTTGCTGGGCCTTGGCAAGCATGGTAAGGGCTGCCTGCCCTCTGGAGATCCCGGGGAGGTTCTGCCTCCACCTTCCAGAGGTCCTTCCACCTGCCAGAGCAGCAACCCGGCTCATGGCCCCTCCTGCATCCTCAGAGCCGGCAGTGTTGTGTCCTGCACCCACCTCTCAGGCCTTCTGCTCTGTCAGCCCCCCGCCTCCTCCTGTGAGGGCCTGGTGATGGCTCCAGGCCAAGGTGTCAGGCCCCTCTCCTGTCTCAGGAACCAAGCTCAGCCCCCACTCGGAGGCTGTGGGATCAAGACCGGTGTCCTTAGGGTGGGTCAGCCTGCTCTCCAGAAGTGTAGTGCTGGGTGTGTTGGGAGTGAGATGCATTGCTGACCTCCAGGCCTGACACATGGAGTAAGGTCCAAGTCTGGGATGAGAGATGAGCAGGAGCTATGGACAGGCACTGCTGGCCACATGCCAGGTCGGGGGACTGGATGGGGGCCAAGGGGTAAGACCAGTACCAGGGAGAACCAACCAGTGAGCAGGGAACCAAGCAGTGAGCAGGGGAACCAACCAGTGAGCAGGGAGAACCAACCAGTGAGCAGGGAAACAAACAGTGAACAGAGAGAACCAATCAGTGAGCAGGGGAACCAACCAGTGAGCAGGGAGAACCAATCAGTGAGCAGGGGAACCAACCAGTGAGCAGAGAGAACCAATCAGTGACAGGGGAACCAACCAGTGAGCAGGGAGAACCAATCAGTGACAGGGGAACCAACCAGTGAGCAGGGAGAACCAATCAGTGACAGGGGAACCAACCAGTGAGCAGGGAGAACCAATCAGTGAGCAGGGGAACCAACCAGTGAGCAGGGGGAACCAATCAGTGAGCAGGGGAACCAACCAGTGAGCAGGGAGAACCAACCAGTAAGCAGTGGAACCAACCAGTGAGCAGGGAACCAACCAGTGAGCAGGGAACCAGCCAGTGAGCAGTGGAACCAACCAGTGAGCAGGGAACCAACCAGTGAGCAGGGAACCAACCAGTGAACAGGGGAACAAACAGTGAACAGAGAGAACAAATCAGTGAGCAGGGAACCAACCAGTGAGCAGGGAACCAACCAGTGAGCAGGGGAACAAATAGTGAGCAGGGAGAACCAATCAGTGAGCAGGGAACCAACCAGTGAGCAGGGAGAACCAACCAGTGAGCAGGGGAACCAACCAGTGAGCAGGGAACCAACCAGTGAGCAGGGAGAACCAATCAGTGAGCAGGGGAACCAACCAGTGAGCAGGGAACCAATGGTGTAGAGTCTGGAGCCGACAAGAGGAGTGAGGCACCATGCCCGAAACTGGGACTGGCCAGAGATGGGATGCCCGCCTCCTGGTCTGAGAGGGGAGGCCAGGCAGGACCCGCCTGAGGCCAGCACAGAGGAAGGGTGTCTGCCACACTGGCCTCCCTGCCTGGGGGCTGCCTGGGCCCAGGGCCATACCCACCTGCCGCAGGGATTCTGGACAGGGCCAGGAGGGCGAGGAGTGACCAGGAACTGACCAGCGTCGGTGCCTTCTCCAAGCCCCTTCAGGCAGCACTTTCCTCCACACCCTGTCCTCCGTGAGGGGCGCCTCCTCCCTTTCTGACGGGGGCTCCGTGTGCCCAGCCTCTCCCACTTAGGGCTGTCTCCTGTGTGTGTGTGTGTGTGTGCATGCAGGCCTCCGCATGTGTGCCCATGGGCATATGCCCCGCATCTGTGTGTCTGAACGCGCGTGTGTGTGCAGGGCGTGGCCCCACCTGTCGGCGCACACATGCTTGTGTGTGAGGGCTGCATGTGCGTGCAGGGTGGACACATGCATCTGGTGTGCCCAGTCCCTTCAGCGCAGCAGGCTTGGCATCTTCCTCCCAAGTCAGCCCCCTCCTGCGTGCCCGACCCTGCCCGCCTCTCCTTTGTGCGTGGACCTGCCTGGGTGTGTGCCTTTGGTCTCCTGGGTGCTCTCACCTGGGAGATCCGAGGGCTGGGGCACAGAAACAGGAGGCAGAAGGAAGCACCAAAGCTCTTTATGCGGCAGACGGCAGGTGGGGAGGCGGGGAGGCTGCAGGCCCAGTCGGGGACCCCCGTCTGCACCCTCTCGGGCTGGAGGCTGGGCTCTGTGGACAGAGTGTGGGGCCGCAAGGCCTCTGTGTGCAGGGCGGGGCTCCGCGGGCTCCTCTGCCCTCCAGGAACAGCGGGCGGCGTGGAGGCCAGGTTCTGTCTGTGCAGAGCCAGCGTTTGCTCTCCGGGGCTACTTCACCTGCAGCAAGAGCCCCGGGGTCAGGAAGGGGCCAGGACCCCAGGCCCAGGACCCCCAGGTCCAGGACCCCTGGCCAGCTGAGCTGGGGACCCCACCTCCCCTTGGCCCTGGGGAGTGGGTCCTAGCGCATGTCCTACTCCAGGGCTGAGGGGGTGGGGGCGGCTCCCTCAGAAACCCTGGCTGACCCCAGGGGCCCTGGCCCTGGACGTAGGGCCCCACCTGCCCAGGCCACCTGCCTTGATGAAGGTGACAAAGCCACCGTAGACCACAGTGATGAGGAAGAGGGCCAGGAAGGTGAGCCAGAGCGGGCTGGCGTCCTCCACATCCACGCCGGCGTCACTGCTCTCGTCCTGGCTCCAGGGCGGCCAGGTGGCCAGACCTGCAGGGGAGCGAGCGCTGCTGAGGGGTGGCCCACACCCACCCCCACACGCGGCAGGCCGCTGACCACAAGGGGTCTGCCCGAGGGGCACGGCCACAGCCCCCCACATGGCACCACTGGCATTGGGGCCCTGTGTGAACAACCTTCTCCCTGCTGGGCATGGACGGGGCACAGAGGGCTCACAGGGCCCGACAGGGTACGGAGCTGGATGGGGCACACAGCAAGGTGGGGCGGATGGCCTGAAGCCAGCCTCCACACCAGCGTGAGTCCAGGCGGCGAGTGGGCGGCCCCGATGCCGATGTGGATCCTCAGGGCCCCCCGCAGGCTGCAGCGACAGCTGCTCACAAAAGCGGCTGCAGTGTGAGGGTGAGAGGTGAGACTCGGCCGGTGTCCCAGTGGGAGGAATGGCGTCACGAGGGCCCTGAGTCGGGAGAGTGGACGGGAGCCTCGCATGCTGCAGCGGGGAGCTGGCCGAGGGGCTGCACAGGAGTCCAGCTGGGAACTAGAGGCTTTAAGCCAGGGCCGAGTCTGTGCATCAGAAGTCAGTCCTGCTGGACATGGTGTGGGGGCTGGGGCAGGATGGGCCGGCCAGCTCAGCACCCTTGTGTGGCGCCGTGCTCCAGTCCAGTGGGAGGGCCCAGGGCAGGGAGGAAGTGCTGAGTCCCGGGACCCATCACCCGGCCCAGACTTCCTAGTCCCTCTTTCCTTGAGCATTCATTCCCTGGGGGTCCGCCTTGAGCCTGACCAGGGCTACAGGAGGTGGGGTCTGTAGGGCTGCCATCCAGGAACCACTGGTCATGGTACAGGAAGTAAGCATGGAAACTGCTCGCTCTCTGTGGGATCTAATGATAAAACACCGTGCATCTTGGTTTCCGTTTGTCTCAGTTTTCCACTAATGAGTTCATATTGTATTCTACAATGGTATGGGTCCATGATTCATTGGAAAAATTTTCAAAGGCAGCAGCCCTTTGCCATGGAGAACCTGAAGGAACCTGTTCTAGACACATGGAATGCAGGGGTGAGTGGTCTGGGGGTCGGTGAGGTGGCTAAATGAGATGACAGGACCCCCTGGATGCTCTCCGTTCGGGTAAAGGCCAGGGGTCCCGGCTGCCCTGTGGCCCAGCCATGGAGGTCAGGGAGGTCGTCTCAGACACACAGGAGAGTTTGTGTGGCTGACAGGCAGGAGCTGCCGGGATGAGAAGGTGGGAAAGAGTTCGGGTTGGAGAAACTGCGTTGAGAAGAACTGCAGGAGACAAAGTTCACGCCCCTTCTCCTATCTCTGCTGGAGCAGGACGCACCAGGGCAGCCCTTTGGGAAGAGCCCCTGAAACCTTGGGGCAGGATGTCTTTCTCAAGGCAACAGAAGCCACCCACAGAGCTGAAGCCGAGAGCACGATCGCAATTGTTTTCAGCTCCAAGATCTGGGTCACCCGCGGTCTAGCTTTATCTACTGTTTTCATTCTGACCACGGGTGAGGGTTTTCTGCTTCTCTGCACGCTGAAGGAGTTTGGATTGCACGCCAGACACGGTGCACAGACAGAAAGTGAGCCTGAAAGCGATGGCGTGTGTGTGCTTTCTGCGGAGCGAGCACACCTCTCCTCTGTTGTGCGGGGAGGGTGAGGAGCTGTGTTTTCACCAGGAGCTGAGCTGGGCTGGGTGGCGGGTTCCTTGGCTACTGGCTCCCAGCGTGGGAGTGTGGTGAGGCCCCTCCTCCTGGCAGGAAGGGCTCTGAGCCTGGGCCTCTCCTGCTGCGGCCCCGCCTGCAGTCAGGGGCTGCTCGCAGCAGAATCCCTGGGTGGAGGGTCAGTGGGCCCAGGGGATGTTTTGGGGGCTCATCTATACCCACACCCTGGGCCAGCCCGTGTGGGAACGAAGCCTTGGCTGGTTCTCTCACGTCCCTCTCATCTCAAAGATGCCCAGGCCTCTGTCCCCCTGTGTTGAGGATGAGGATAACTGCCAGCATCCTCTTCTGACCTAGGAATTTGGGCCAGTTGGACACTGAGTCCTCGGCTGGTCTGAGACTTCAAATAAATATGATTTTTATGGTTTATTTGGTGCTGACTCTTTGTTACCACGTGAGTGGCTGACCTACTAGCTTCTACATCCTAAGTGGGAGCAGAACTTTGACAGGACTTTGAAGGTCACTTTGGCAGCTGAGAGGAGGGTTGGGCTGAAGGGGACAGCCCTGGGCCATGAGACCGGCAGGGACAGGAGGACAGGCTGGGGTCGTGGACAGAAGGGGCCGATTCGAGGACTGCAGGACTTGGTCAGGTGGCTTGGCTCCTGTGATGACGGAGGGCAGAGGGCCCTGGCTGCAGTCTGGGGGGCCAGGCTGACGCAGGCTCTCGGGAGACGGGACCCATGGTTGAGGAGCCTGGGGGCCCAGAGCAGGACCAGGAAGCAGAGACCAGGGGCTCCCGGCTGCTACTTTGTGAGAATGATGACCACAGCTGCAGGTCTGGGCCGAGCTGCGAGTAGCCTCCTTTGAGAAGAGGGCAGTGGGGGTGGGCTGGGCCTGGAACCGAGAGGGAGGGGTGGTCTTCAGATGCAGGTGGACGGGGTGGGGTGGGGTGGGGCGTGGGGGTCCTTCAAGGAAAGCAGCAGACCCCTCAGGCAGCAGTGCTGGAACTGGGGGCAGCCGGCCCAGCAGGAGGAGCTGCCGTCCTGGCTGCGGAGACCAGGCTGCCTTACAGGGAGCAGCTCTGGCTGTCCTCCTCTGGTCTGGGGGAGGGCCCACCAGGGAAGGCCCAGCGGCTGGTCAGCCCTGGGGCCGGGACTGGTGCTGGCTGTGGCCCCCTGGAGTGGGGCTTTCCCCCTGCCCCTTCCTGGGGGCCCTGGGGTCTGACCAGGCCTCCTGCAGCCTGCCACTCGCCCTGTACAGAGCGTGGCCCTGGCTGCTGGACATAGCTTTGGCCCCCACAGGAAAGTGGGAGGTTTGGGTCAAGCCTCTGGGGGAGGCTGGTCCAGAGTGTCCTGTGACTTGAGGCCGCGCAGTGCCTGGGCTGTGTCAGGCAGCTGGTCTGGGGCGGGGGTGGGCTGGGTCTACAGGACGAGGCCCACCAGGTGCACGTGGTGGGGGTGGGGGCGGGCATGCTGAGGCGGCCCCCCGGGCACCCTGCGTGGCCTTCAGGGAGCTGCCTGCCAGGCCCGTCTCTCTCGAGGTGTTGGGGCCTGGGCTGTGGTCTGCACATCTTCCCTGCTCGGCATGGGGCCCACAGCAGCTCAGGCCTGCAGGCTAGGTCCTGGACCCTGGGCAAGCCTAGCCTTCCTCTCCCAGCGCCCACTGCCTTGGGCCACCGTCGGACACCTTCCCTGCTGGCCCTCCCACTGGGTGGCCTGGATGCCTACCGACCCGTGTGTCCTGCCGCCTCCCTGACCAGCGTGTCCACCACGGTCTCGCGGGGCCAGGCTGCATGCTGCGGTCTTGGGGGAGGACACCTCAGCGGGGAGGGCGAGCCCTGGGCCCCCAGACCCGCTCCTCTGTGGCACCTGCCCCTGTATTCTTCCAGGAGGCCTGCGGTCAGGGGCCACTGTGGGTGTGTGTGGATCAGACCCCTATGGGAGCCCAAGTCCTGTCCCCCGTCCTGGGCATGTGTGGCCGCCCAGGTGCTGACTGGACTCCCGGAAGGGTGGAGGGCTTGGGAGTTGGGGAGTCTCGGACGTCCCCAGAGGGCAGCTGTTGAGGGTGGCCGTCCTCACTCCCAGCCCACCGGAGGCCCCTACTTTGTGCCCCGTGGCAGGCATATCTTGGTGGGAAATGGCTGCTTGGGTCGTGGGGGGCGGGCAACACCTCCCGCCCTCTCTGGACTGGCATGTGGCCTGTGGACGTGTGTCTGGGACCAGTGGGGCAGCTGTCGGGCTTCCAGAGTCCCAGGGCCCCTGATACGGAGCGGCTGCATCCCTACTGCCCAGCACCTCCGGGGCTGCCCCTCTGCACCCCGCCCCGTGTCCCGGCTGCTCAGACAGAGCCCCAGGCCCGTGTGACTCACCACCAGTGTCCAGGCTGCAGCTGCCATTCAGGAGCGTCCGGGAGGCCTCGTGGCTGACCACACAGGTGTAGGTGGCCCCTGTGTGATCCAGGGGGCTTGAGACATGCAGGACACTCCAGGTGTGGAACGAGGCATGCCCAGCCTGGGCCGTGGGGTGCGCCGTGGCAAACTGGGAAGGCTCCATTTCTTGCTGGCCCTCCAGCCATGTGAGGAGGATGTCCATGGGTGAGAAGCCGGACACCTCGCACAGGAGCCAGGCAGGGGAGAAGGGGCCAGGTGTGGTCAAAGTGCGGAGGGTCAGATTGCTGGGCACTGAGGCGGCTGCGGGGAGAAGCCGTGTTATGCTAGCGAGCTGGGGCTCCAGGGGTTGGGCGCCCCAGCCCGGGAGACCCCGGGGGAAAGAAGTGGCCGGGGTGCCGTGGGGCCCACGGCTGCCCTCACCGTGTTCTTTCTGTGCTGTCAGGGTCACTGGCGACCACAGGCTGGGGCCACTCAGTGTGCAGGTGACATTGGAGCCCGAGGCCCACAGGGACCTGGGCAGGGCCAGGCGGCTGCTCTGGCTCCAGGAGCCGTTCATGTGCCAGGTGGGCCCCTCCTCCATGGCCCCGCCGTGGGGCTGCCCGTTCACCTCCCAGGAGAAGCGGGCATCAGGCGGGGCCTTCCCCGAGGCCAGGCAGGTGAACTCGGCCTTGTCCAGGAGCCAGAGGCCCCGCGGGGGTGGGGGCAGCAGGCGGACGCTGGGGGTCTGGGTGTGGTTCTGACACTCTGTGGGGAGGGGGAGGAAAGGTGTGGGGGTCTTGGTTGGGGGGTGGTGGGGTTGAGGGCTGGCCAGAGGCACCTGCCAAGCCCTAGGCCCGCCCACTCCTCAGGGACCCCTGGCCGCTGTTGCTTCCAGAAGCGCAGTGGGCAGGGTTCCACCCACCGCTGGGCTGGGGTCTTGCTTGCAAGCAGGCTGTTTCCAGTGCTCCCGAAAGCATTCCGCCCTTCTCCCCCTCTGTCCTCAGGGACTGACCTCTGCAGGGTTCCTTCGGACACGCCAGTGTCTGGGCTTCTGGCTGGCTGAGGCTGGTGGATGGCACTGTGGAGAATGGGGGGAGTCAGGGCCTCCTCTGGGTGCCACAGGTGGCTGGGGCTGCGGCCTCCCCACAGCCTTAGCCCCAGGGGTTGCTTCTCGGCCTCCCGTCATCTGGGGGTCGCCTCCTCCAGTGTCCGCGGTTCTGCTCCGGTCCTGGTGGGACCCTGGCTGTCTGTTTGCTGGTTGTGAGCATCTATGCTAAGTGCCCGGGGACCGGCCTTATCACCGTCGCCAGGACAGCTTACGGTGAGAAGGACTCATGAGCGACTGGCTGTGGATTTCTGACAGCCAGGGGTGAGCCAACTTTTTCTATAAAGGCCCAGAGGGCAGATATTTTAAGCTGTACTGCCACCACACAGGGCTTCTGTCTGTCCCTCCTCCCGGTCCATCCCTCTAAGCTGGGCAGGCCAGCCCCGGCCGCAGAGCTGGGTCCTGGCCACAGGGATCCAGCTTCGCGCTGCGTCTGGCCTTCAGGCTGTGCTAGTGTTGCTCTGTGTCTGGGTCAGGGGCCAGGCCCCGAGTGGAGGGCTGGGCTTGTGCGGTCAGCCAGCCCTGGGCCCCAGGAGGGTCACTCCCCATGGGAGGGCAGTCCAACCCCGGAAGAGGAGGGCGCAGCCTGTGCTTGAGGAGCTTGACCCCTGACCCCAAGGCTGCTGGATGGGCGCCGTGGCCGCAGCAGTCTGGTCAGGGTTGACCGCCGACACTCAGGGAGGGCTGGGCTGTGCATAGTGCTCCCCTACCCTGAGGTGACCCTCTAATCTGCAGGGCTCACCTCTCTCCTGACTCGCCCCCACCCTGTGTGCCTGACCAGGTCACCCCACACCCAAAGGTCGTGCACATCAGTGGCAGATTCTGCCCTGGACTGTGGGCATCATGGCCCACAGGCTGGGCGGGGGGCTGTCCAGGGAGACATCACAGCCATAGTCCCCTCTTGGAGGGTTGTCAGTGCCCTGGGGGCCAGGGAGGGAACAGCCCAGCTCCCTCCAGTGGCTCCTGCTCTGGGTCAGGAGTGAGTCCAGAGTGAGGGGCGACTCTGGGCCCAGCTGGGCAGCCGGCACTCAGAGCAGCCAGAGCCAGGTGCAGGTGAGGGGGATGGCGGCCCGACAGGCAGCGCTGTTCCTGTGAGGGTCTCAGTTCCAGGCGTGGGCTGGACCAGGGCAGCCCTCTCACTGCGTGCCTCCCAGTGTGATCTGGGCACCTCACCCATTCACGAGGGGCTGAGGGCCACACAGGGGCCTGAGGTGGCATCTGCCAGTGCCCAGCTCAGGCCTGGCCCACAGTCGGTGCCCCTGAGTACAGTGCCCCATTTTCCTGGCTCAAGGTGTGACTTAAGGACTCAACAGAGACGTCGTGGAGGGCTGCCCAAAGGTGGCAGCGGAGGGATGGGCAGACAGGTGTGCATGGATGTGTGTGGGCTGTGCATGGATAGGCTGCTCACCTGGGCTGCTCTGAGTGATGACGGCTTTGTTGGAGCCCTCTGAACTGGATTTCAGAGAAGGCGCTAACGTGGTCGGGGTTGGAGGCAATGCTGAAACCAGAGGATCAGGGAGTAGGTGAGGGTCAGAATGCGCTGTGCCCTGGGGGAGGGGCTGCAAGGTGGACTGGAAGGGCGGGGGGCCACAGGAGGACATAGGGTGGGCTCCCCTGATGCTGCCTCCACCCTGGGGATGGGTGGAGCCTGGCTTACCTCTGGGGATCACCCTCGCGGCCCTGACGGTCTTTCCTCCCTTGGGGTGCTGGACTTCGCACACCAGGGAGTCGTCCAGCCCCTGGGGGACATTCGAGGAGGGCAGGACCAGCTGGGAGGAGGCCGACCACAAGCCGTCCCTCAGGACTTGGGGGAAGGTCCAGATGTTCTCGCTGCTGACTGTGCTGTTGTTGAGCTTCCAGGAGAAGCTGACGGAATTGGGCACGAAGTCCCGGGCCAGGCAGCCCAGGGCCACCGCGTTCTCATCAGACGGGGAGCTCACACAGGACACCAGGGGGAAGACTTTCGGGTGAGATTCACTTTCTGGGGACCCGAGAGAGGACACAAAAGAAAGGGGATGAGAGGTGTCCTGCTGGCTGGGGGTGTGGGCAGTTCCACCTTCTCTCTGGGACAGTGGAGCGGAGGGCACACTCAGCCCTGCCGGCCCACCCACACCGCCCGTGGCTCAGCCACCTGGGGGCCCACTGGGGTCTGTGGCCATTGGTGAGACCAGCGCACACTCAGCCCTGTCAGTCCTCAGCACAACTAGGTCACTGAGGTCAGCCCAGTGTTTGCCAGGACAGTCCAGCATGGCCAGCTCAGTCCAGCTAGACCTACCATGCTCAGCAGAGGTTAAGCAAACCCAAAGCATCTCAGCAGCTTGCCCAAGTCAAGCCCAGGCAGTGCATTTCTGCCAGACCTGTCTCAGCCCACCATGGATAAACCAATTCAGCCAAGCACAGCCCAGCTCAAACCACCTCAGCCCAGTTCAGCTCAGCCCCGATCAACCCAACTCAACTCAGCTTAACCCAGCTCAGTCCAGCTCAGCCCAGCCCGGCTCAGCCAAGTTCAACCCGGCTCAGCCAAGTTCAACCCAGCTCAGCCCAGCTCACCCGGTTGGCCCAGCCCAGCTCAGTCCAGCTCAGCACAGCTCAGCATAGCTCAGCCCAGCTCAAGCCTGCTGTGGGCAGCCCAGGGCTGCCCTCACAGACCTGAAAGCTCAGTGGTTCTGATGCAAAAGGGTCGGATCCCGGACCATTGCCTCGGCTAAAGCCCCTGGTCTGCGGACGCTGCCCAGCTGGACTCACCCCACCCTCTTCTCGCTTCTCCTCCTGGGAGCCCACTTGCCCCTTCCGCTGGGTGCCCAATGCCTCCGTCCCTGCACCAGGCCCAGCCGGCACTTCTCCCAGCCGTCAGTCATCCCACACTCCTCTCTGGGTGAAAAGCTTGCTGGTGACTTTAACTTCCCTAGTGCATCTCACAGGCCGAGGCACGCTTGCCACCCTCAGACAGAGGCCTGTCTCTGCTGAGCGGGCAGCGCTGCTTCTCTGGGAGAGGAGAGCCTGGGCACATGTCCCTGGGGCCTGGCCGCCTGGGCACATGCCGTGGGCCTGAGTTCCTGCCCCGAGTATAAAAGAGTCCTGTGGATTAACTGCTCTCTGGCGAATGTCCTCATTAAAAACCACGGGAAATGCATCTTATCCGAACCTGCTCCCAATTCTGTCTTTATCACAAAGTTCTGCCGAGAAAGAGGATACTTAGCACACAGCGACCATCTGAACCCAAAGCCACATTGAACACCTAAGTGTGGACGCGGGAAGTGGTCCTGTGGGTGTGAAGCACCTGAGCCATCCAGACAGTAGGGAAAGGGCGCAGCCCTGGCCGTTTTCTCCCAGAAACAGTCTTTAGGGAAAGTCAAGCTGAGCGGGCTGGGCAGTGGTCACTTGAGGAATTCAGACAAATAGACCTCATGTCTCACATAGTAGGGGTTGAAGACTGATTCCCCTTGATGTAAAAACAAACACATCTCATACAGAAGGTCCCTGATTCATGACTCAATGTTCTCCTCTTTGACTTTATGATGCTGTGAGAGCAAAACTCATTCAGGAGAAACCGCGCTTCGTATTTTGAATTTTGATCTTTCCCACCTGGTGATATGCAGTCTGTCCTCTGCTGTGGAAGCTGGGCAGTGCAGTGGCTGCAGCCGAGACCTCCAGTGCTTAGGAGGGTGAGCAACTCACACTCACAGCCACCTTGGACTCTGACAACCAATCTGTTTTTTTTTTTTTTGCGTTCAGTATTCAGTAAATTACAACAGACGATCTGCACTTTTCATTAATAAAATAGGCTTGAGAACTTGAAATCCAGTACAAGCTGGATTTAGAAAAGGCAGAGGAACAAGAGATCAAACTGCCAACATCCACTGGATCATAGAAAAAAAAGCAAAAGAATTCCAGTAAAACATCGACTTCTGCTTCACTGACTACGTAAAAACCACTGACTGTGTGGATCACAATGACCTGTGGGATAGTCTTAAAGAGATGGGAATGACAGACCACCTTACTGCCTCCTGAGAAACCTGTATGTGGGTCAAAAAGCAACTGTTAGAACTGGCCATGGAACAATGAACTGGTTCAAAACCAGGAAAGGAGTATGTCAAGGCTATACATTGTCACCTTGCTTATTTAACTTATATGCAGAGTACATCATATGAAATTCCTAGCTGGATGAATCACAAACTGTAATCTAGATTGCCAGGAGAAATACTGACACCTCAGATATGCAGATGATACAACCCTAATGGCAGAAGGCAAAGAGGAACTAAAGAGCCTCTTGATGAAGGTGAAAGAGGAGAGTGAAGAAGCTGGCTTAAAACTCACCAGTCAAAAACCTAAGACCACGGCATGGGGTAAATTGATGGGGAAAAAATGGAAACAGTGTCAGACTTTATTTTCGTGTTCTCCCAAATCACTGAGGACCGTGACTGCAGCCATGAAATTAAAAGACACTTGCTCCATGGAAGAAAAGCTATGACCAACCTAGACAGCATATTAAAAAGCAGAAACGTCACTTTGCTGACGAATTCTGTCTCGTCACAGCTATGGTTTTTCCAGTAGCCATGTATAGTTGTGACAGTTGGACCATAAACAAGGCTGAGTGCTGAGGAATCAATGCTTTTGAACAGTGGTGCTGGAGAAGACTCTTGAGAGTCCCTTGGACAGCAAGGAGATCTATCCAGTCAATCCCTAAAGGAAATCAGTCCCGAATATTCATTAGAAGGACTGATGCTGAAGCTCCAATATTTTGGCCACCTGATGTGAAGAGCTGACTCATTTGAAAATAACCTGATGCTGAGAAAGATTGAGGTCAGGAGGCGAAGGGGACGACAGTGGATGAGATGGTTGGATGGTATCACCAGCTCAATGGACATGAGTCTGAGCATGCTGTGGGAGATGGTGAAGGACAGGGAGGCCTGGTGTGTTATAGTCCATGGGGTCGCAACACAAGGCTTGAGTTAGATGATTTTACCCAAGTGTCAGTTAAGTGTTCTGAGCCTTTTAAGGTAGCTGAGGATAAGCCCTGGTATTTGGCCTGCGAAGGACGTTAAATGGAATTTCAAACTATTTTCAACTTATGTTGGGCTTATCAAGACGTAACCAGATGTTAAGTTGAAGGGGGTTGTGCAGACGTCCCGGGGGAGTGAGTCTGGCTGCACCGGCTCCTGCCTCTCACAGCCCTGGTCCCTGGCACGTCCCGTGGGCTCTCTGACATGGGCGGATTCCTCCACATCCCTTCGCTGCACTAACTCGTGACCTGCCCACTGGCCTGGCAGCAGAAGCTAGCCCCGCACGTCCCAAGCTGTGGACAGTCCCAGGAGACCCCCAGCCTCTGCGGGCCTGGGGACTCAGAGCAGAGACTGTCCCTCCAGATGGTCCCGGGTCCTGCTGACTCCCACCCCACTGGGCATCCTCCCAGTCCCCCAGCTAGTAGTGTAGCCAGAGTAATGCACGACGAATGCCCGGGTTTCACCCCAAGTCTGTCCTGAGATGGGTACCCGAAAGGTGGCCCTGAACATTCTGCAGTGAAGGACCTGCACTGAGAAAGCTGCTTCATGGCCAGGAGGGAGCCGGCCAGCTACGATCGTGAGCACTCAGAGCGCACACGTGCGCACGGCCTAGCTTAACTGCTGTGAAGGAATAGCTCATCAGAGTGTACGAGTGCATTGATAAAACGCACCTACGACAAATTCATTTCTTAAACGTCTACTTTGAAAATGAATATGAGTGAGCAGTTGACAGGCTCTGAGTGAAATACATTCAAACAGGTGCTAAAAACCGCCAGGAGCAGGGAGCGGACTCCCCGCGGAGCCCCAGAAGGAGCCAGACCTGCTGACACCTCGACCTTGGGTCCCTCCACCATGCTGGGAGAGAGCCAGCTCCTGTTGTTCACACCTGGCCAGTGGTTCTTTGTTTTCACGGCCCTCAAACAATCCCATAGGTCCTGACCTGAGCCCCTTGGCCTGCGTGAGAGCTGCCCCCTCCGCTCCGCTGGAGGCTCCCTGCGTGCCGGTGCTGTGGAGCCCCTCACCGAATGCTTCCCCGCCTGATGGGTTGGGCCGCAAAGGACACCGTTTAACCAGAAATGCCTTCCAGGAGCCTGCTTCCGGGAGGAGGCCTTCTCTGGGGACCAGGTCCACTCCCACTCCCTTGAACAGTCACTGTCAGGCCCTGGCAGCCCCAAAAGACGCATCCTGGGAAGCCCCGGCCCCCCTCCAGCCCCTGAAATCGCCTCCCTGGAGAGCCAGGTCACCCTCACCTGGCTCCTTCCTCTGGCCCCCGGGGTCTCCGCTCCTGTCCCACCACCCCCCCTACCCTGGCTGTTGCTGCCACAGCTATCCCAGACCTCCCTGGGCCTGAGCGTGCCCCTGCCCCTGTTGGCCCCCACCTGGACCCCCGCAGCTTATCTCCGAGGGTTAACTCCCCGCTCCCCTGCCCCGCTGCCAGCTGCCCTCTCTTTCCAGGCCTTTCCTCCGTGCCTCTCCAGTGCTGCACCCTCCCTGCAGCCTCACCTGAGACTTCCTTTCACCCTCCAGTCACCATTTTCTGGCTGGCAGGTGAGGTCTCGTGCTCCTGCAGGGCACAGTGTGGCTGCACACACACCGGCCCTTCTCCTGAGTCCTTCCTGCACGCACCATGCACACCCGAGCTTGGACAAGCCTCCCGTGGTCGGGGTTCCAGGACCAGTGGTAGAGAGGGACAGGGTGTCTACGGGGCTTGTGGCAGGGCCCTCACGGATGCACACAGCGGCCCCGGCTCAGGCCACCTTGGGAGACCAGTCCTGGGATCCTCTGCAACTCGTCCATCTTCCTCCGTCTGGACCAGCCCCCAGACACCGCCCCGGTGCAGTGCCACTGGCCTGGGAGGAGACACACGTCCCTTTCCCGTCAGTAATGGGTTCAGTGCTCAGGATATGCAGCACACAGGAGTGTGGCTTGGGGGAAAAAAACCTTCACGAGGAAGCAGTTTCACGAGATAAAGTATACTTGTTTATTTCAAGGCCACAAATGTGACATTGCAAAGCAGGGCCAGGTGGAGCCTATAACTGCAGGCTCCATGCTTGGCCATGGCACTCAGCCGCTCCAAGAAAAGCCAGTTTCTTACAGCTTGAAGCTGGAGAGGACGCGGGAAGATTTCAATACAAGCGGACAAGCCACACAGCCCAGGGACCCGGCCCCAAGGCAGCCCCTCTTGTTCCATCTCTGCTGCCCCATGCTCTTGGCTGGCTGTCACTTCACCTGCAGGCAACAGACACAGTGTGAGTGGGTACGGGGGCGCCGGGGGCCCGTGGCCTCGCCCCACCCCTGGGACCAGGGGGCCTACCTTGAACAGGGTGACCGTGGTGCTGTAGAAGAGACTCAGGAGGAAGAGGACGATGAAGGTGGAGGCCATGGTGTTGAGGTTCTCGAAGCCTTCCTCCTCGGCGCTCACCTCCCCCTCTGCAGGAGACAGGGCACGGGCGTCAGCACGGCCAAGCTGCCCACAGAGCCTGCCCTGGGCCCCTCGGCCGCACTGACCCGCCAGAAGGGCTGGGGGACAGCAGAAGCGATGGGCAGGTGAGCAGGCGTGTGCCTGCCTCCCCGGCAACCCTGGGGCGGCTGGGAGCTCCGGGTCTTGTCAGACAGCGTCTCGGCCAGGCGCAGCAGGCCCCTGGCTGCCCGATTCCGCAGCCAGCAGGGTCAGGGCTTGGCTGAGGCTGAGTCAAGCAGTGACCCCGAGCGCCTGGCCCTAGTACTGCTGGGGTGGCAGAGAGCAAGACAGAGCACACACGTTCACACAAGGGCGGGGTCTCGCTGAGCTGGAGGTGGGGGAGTGGCCCTAGGGTCCTCGACTCCTCTGGAGGATGCAGGGCCACCTGGGGCTGACAGTGGTGGTGGGGCGTCCTGTCTCTGGTGGTTTGGGGTGGGCTCTCCGGCCAGTGGACAAGCCCTGGGGGCAGATGGCTGCCTGTGCCAAGGGGCCCATCCCTCTAGCCCCGTCTCTGCCTTGGAGCCATGGCACGTACGAGAGAGGCTGTGTGGGGCCCTGGCTGGGGCCTGGACTGCAGGACTCACAGCTGTGGGACCAGGAGGTCAGACAGACATCGGAGGCCCAGGGAGGGCGACGCTGGGACGAAGGCTGAGGACAGTCACCTAGGTCTGCAGCCGCTCCATTGACGGGCCCTTGGTCCCCAAAGAGCCAGGAGTGTAGGGGGAGTTGGGAGTCAGCCTGAAAGGGCACTGGTGTGGTCAGCAGAGGATACCCGCGCGCCCATCGGCTCAGGGCCCACCACTCCAGGTTCACGTGTGGCCCTGCAGCTACCTTCTCCAAGGGGGGCCTCCAGGTTCACGTATGGCCCTGCAGCCACCTTCTCCAAGGGGGGCCTCCCAGGCACGGTTGGCTCATTCAGTATGTGCCCGACTCTGTCTCTTCACAGGAAAGGGGAGAGTTGCGGCCCTGCTGCCTTCACAAGGGCCTGGACTGGGAGAAGCACCCCTCCTGGACATGGGCCGTGAGTTACCTGAGGAGTTGCCTCTGGCCAGGCCTGGAGTGTCCCTCTGTGCAGCCTGCTGTGGGGCTGGGGCTGGGGGCTGTGGAGGAGTCCAGGCTGGGCCGGCCCCCAGATGCACCCCCAAGCTGAGACAGAGGGACAAGCAGAGCATGGGCATGGTGCAGAGGGATCCCGCCAGACAGGGCACTGAGTGACCACAGGTGTGCAAGGGCTGGGATCCGAGTGTGTGAGCCTGGGTGTGTGCAGTGTATGCGCATGTGTGCACGAGCATGTGCGTCGTCTGGCTTGTCCTCACACATGCCTGTGTGTCTGTGTGTGACTGTGACTGTGCACCTGCGTGTGCGTGCGTGTGTGCATGCGTGTCTGTGTGTGAGCGCCCACGTGCCTGTGAGCGCCTGTGACTGTGCACCTGCGTGCCTGCGTGTGTGCATGCGTGCCTGCGTGTGTGCCCGCTCACCCGGGTCCATCGCATACACGTCTGTGTCACGTGCGCCCACGGCTCTGCCCACGTGCGTGCATGTCTGCGTGTCCGTGCCTGCATGTGTGCACATGCGTCTCTCTGCATGGATGTACGTGACTGTGTGCATGTGTGTGTGCTGCACACCCATGTGCCCCCAGCGTGGCCATGGAAGCGACTAGAGGCGCAGCGAGCACGGGCTCGGCCTGCTGTGAGCTCCCAGGCGTGGGTCAGAAGCGAGTGGGGAGGCGGGGGGTGCGGATGGTGGAGGGTGGTCTGCAAGGTGAGGGCAGACAGCCATGGACCTAGCAGGGAGAGCTTTGCTCACTCACAACCAGCATCTTTTGAACGGATCTTTTTATTTCTAATTTTTATAAAATGCAACATCTCACGCATCGACATGGTTAGTTTGCACTCATGCACACACACAGCGACGTCGCCCGGGGCTCTGACCAGGCCTCAGTAGCAGGTGCTGGCCGTGTCAGACATGACCAGGGACACGTTGTACAAGGTGGGTTTACCGGTGGACTTGTCCACGGTCCGCTCGGTGACCATGTGGGGCAGGGCCTCGTGGCCCACGACGCAGGTGTAGGTCTCCCCTCGGCTCCAGTCCTCCTCGGCCACTGTCAGGATGCTGTGCACGAAGTACACGCTGGGGTCCTGGGGCTCGGGCGCCGGGCTGCTGGTCACGTACTTGCTCTTGGTCACGGGCTCCCCCTTCTGCAGCCACTGCACGAACACATCTGCGGGCGCGAAGCCCTTCACCAGGCAGGTGACGGAGGCCGACTCCCGCAGGCTCAGCTGCTCCCGCGCTGGCGGCAGCACATACACGGATGGCGGCTTCGCGGCGGCCTCTGCGGCGGGGGAGGGGCCACAGCGGTGAGGTCTCCTGCCCCACCTGCTCTCCTCAGACCCTGGGAGCCGGCGGGAGCCCGGGGTGGAGGGCAGGGGCAGGTTAGGGGCCTACCTTTGGGCTTGGAGATGGTGTGCTTTTCTGGGAAGGGCAGGTCCAAGTGGGTCACTGTGCACGTGAACTCCTCTCCGGACTCCCAGTCCTCCGAGCAGACGGAGGCCTCACCCGTGGCGCTGAAGGTGTCGTTGAGGTGTCTCTTAAAATAAGTGTGGGTCTCCAGGGCCTTGCCGTTCTGGCGGGACCAGCTGATGTTCAGGCCGTCATAGGAGGCCAGGTTTGTGACCAGGCAGGAAAGCTTGGCTGACTTTGTGAGGAAGATGTCAGCGAAGGATGGGGGGATGGTGAAGACCCCGGTGGTAGATGGTGGTACTGGAGGCGGGAGAGAGTTGGTTGGAGTGAAATCAGGTGAAGGGAGAGGTCTGCCCAAAGAGCAGGGGCCACTTGGCTGAATCCCCTGTGAGCCTGGGGCCCTGCTGGAGGGGCGCCAGCCTCCAGTTGCCCTGCACAGCCCCTCCTGCCCTTGGCCGCTCTGGGAAGCCAAGGCTCAGGGAGCAGCTGGCACATCTGGGGCGGTGTCTGCAGACCTGAGGGTGAGTGTCCCCCCCCACCAGGGCTGCACTCACCAGC
Organism: Moschus berezovskii; assembly: GCF_049115385.1. NCBI lineage: Eukaryota > Metazoa > Chordata > Mammalia > Artiodactyla > Moschidae > Moschus > Moschus berezovskii. Next base: position 400,242 of record NC_142480.1, on the reverse strand, counting down.
ATCACATGCAGAGGACGCGTTCTTCTGGAAGGTCTCCTTGTTGTGTTCCACCTGGCACGTGTACACACTCTGGCTGAGCCAGTCGCTCTCCGTGATGGTCAGCACGCTGTAGGCCCTGAATGTTACTGGTGAGGACTGTACAGTCTCCACCTGGCCTTCAGAAATGCCAGACACCATCCGCTTTCCATCACGAAGCCAGGATAAGGAGATCTGTTTGGGACTGAAGTCAGAGGCCTGGCAGATGAGGCTGGACTTGCTATTGCCGTTGCCAGAGAGGCTGCTGCGGGGCGGGACAAAGACGCTCACGATAGGGGGCGACACGTCCGTCTCTGCAGAGAAGGGCAAGGGGTCAGCGGGGCCTGGGCCCTGCCCCCCCACACCCAGCCACAGGACGAGCCCGACTCACTTGAAGCGGTCACCCGCACGGTCCCGACGGTCTTTCCTCCCTTGGGGTGCTGGACTTCGCACACCAGGGAGTCGTCCGGCCCCTGGGGGACGTTCGAGGAGGGCAGGACCAGCTGGGAGGAGGCCGACCACAAGCCGTCCCTCAGGACTTGGGGGAAGGTCCGGATGTTCTCGCTGCTGACTGTGCTGTTGTTGAGCTTCCAGGAGAAGCTGACGGAATTGGGCACGAAGTCCCGGGCCAGGCAGCCCAGGGCCACCGCGTTCTCATCAGACGGGGAGCTCACACAGGACACCAGGGGGAAGACTTTCGGGTGAGATTCACTTTCTGGGGACCCGAGAGAGGACACAAAATAAAGGGGGTGAGAGGCGTCCTGCTGGCCGGGGGTGTGGGCAGCTCCACCTTCTCTCTGGGACAGTGGAGCGGAGGGCACACTCAGCCCTGCTAGCCCACTCACACTGCCCGTGGCTCAGCCACTTGGGGCCTGGCCCGGGGGTCTGGGGTCATCAATAAGACTGATACACATTCAAGCCCCCAGAAACTCAGCACAACCAGATCACTGAGGTCAGCCCACTGTTGACCAGGACAGTCCAGTGGGGTCAGCTCAGTCCAGCTAGACCCACCAGCCTCAGTGGAGGTTAAATGGACCCAAAGCATCTCAACAATTTGCTCAAGTCAGGCCAGTCCAGTGGGTCCACTTCTGCTGGCCCTGTCTCAGCCCACCATGGTTAACCCAGCATACGCCAGTTAAGCCCAGGCTAGCTCAGACCAGCTCAGCCCAGCTCAGCTCAGTTCAGCCCAGTTCAATACAGATTAGCCCAATCCAGGCCACCTCAACCCTGCTCAGTTCAGCTCAGGTCAGCTCAGCTCAACCCTCTCAGCCCACTTCAGCCCAACTCAGCCCAGCTCAGTTCAGCCCATCCCACCCAGCCAAGCTCAGTCTAGCTGAACCCAGCTCAGCTCAGTCCAGCTCAGCCCAGCTCCCCACTCCACCCAGCTCCACCCAGCTCAACCCAGCTCAGCCAAGCCCAGTTCAGCCCAGCTCAGCTCAGCTCAGCCCAGCTCACCCACTCCACCCAGCTCAGCCCAGCCCAGCCCAGCTCAACTCAGCCCAGCACAGCCCAGCTCAGCCCAGCTCACCACTCCACCCATCCCAGCCCAGCTCAGCCCAACTCAGCTCAGTTCAGCCCAGCCCAGCCCAGCCCAGCTCAGTCCAGCTCAACCCAGCTCAGCTCAGCTCAGTCCAGCTCCCCACTCCACCCAGCTCAACCCAGCTCAGCCCAGCTCAGCTCAGCTCAGCTTAACCCAGCTCATCCAAGCTCAACCCAGCCCAGCCCAGCTCACCCACTCTGCCCAGATCAGCCCGGCTCAGCCCAGCAAAGCTCAGTCCAGCTCAACCCGGCTCAGCCCAGCTCACCCACTCTGCCCAGCTCAGCCCAGCTCAGCTCAGCTCAGTTCAGCCCAGCTCACCCACTCTGCCCAGCTCAGCCCAGATCAACCCAGCCCAGCCCAGCTCACCCACTCTGCCCAGATCAGCCCAGCTCAGCCCAGCAAAGCTTAGCCCAGCTCAACCTGGCTCAGCCCAGCTCACCCGTCTGCCCAGCTCAGCCCAGAAAAGCTCAGCCCAGCTCAACCCGGCTCAGTCCAACTCACTGACTCTGCCCAGCTCAGCCCAGCTCAGCCCAGCAAAGCTCAGCCCAGCTCAACCGGGCTCAACCCGGCTCAGTCCAGCTCACCCACTCTGCCCAGCTCAGTGCAGCTCAACCCAGCTCAGCCCGGCTCAACCCAGCCCAGTCCAGCTCACTTACTCTGCCCAGCTCAGTCCAGCTCAGCCCAGCTCAGCTCAGCTCACCCACTCCACCCAGCTCAGCCCAGCTCACCCACTCTGCCCAGCTCAGTCCAGCTCAACCCAGCTCAGCCCAGCTCACCTCAGCTCAGCCCAGCTCAACCCAGTCCAGCTCAGCCCAACTCACCCACTCTACCCAACTCAGCCCAGCTCACCCATTCCATCCAGCTCAGCCCAGCTCAGCCCAGTTCAGCTTAGTTAAGCTCAGCCCAGCTCAGCTCAGCTCACCCACTCCACCCAGCTCAGCCCAGCTCACCCACTCTGCCCAGCTCAGTCCAGCTCAACCCAGCTCAGCCCAGCTCACCTCAGCTCAGCCCAGCTCAACCCAGTCCAGCTCAGCCCAACTCACCCACTCTACCCAACTCAGCCCAGCTCACCCATTCCATCCAGCTCAGCCCAGCTCAGCCCAGTTCAGCTTAGTTAAGCTCAGCCCAGCTCAGCTCAGCTCACCCACTCCACCCAGCTCAGCCCAGCTCACCCACTCTGCCCAGCTCAGTCCAGCTCAACCCAGCTCAGCCCAGCTTACCTCAGCTCAGCCCAGCTCAACCCAGTCCAGCTCAGCCCAACTCACCCACTCCACCCAGCTCAGCTCAGCTCACCCACTCCACCCAGCTCAGCCCAGCTCAGCCCAGTTCACCCACTCCGTCCAGCTCAACCCAGCCCAGTTCAGCTTAGTTCAGCTCAGCCCAGCTCAGCTCAGCTCACCCACTCCACCCAGCTCAGCCCAGCTCACCCACTCTGCCCAGCTCAGTCCAGCTCAGTCCAGCTCAACCCAGCTCAGCCCAGCTCAGCTCAGCTCAGCCCAGCTCAGCCCAGCCCAGCTCAGCCCAGCCCAGCTCAGCCCAGCTCAGCCCAGCCCAGCTCAGTCCAGCCCAGCTCAGCCCAGCTCAACTCAGCCTAACCCAGCTCGGCCCAGCTCACACACTCCAACCAGCTCAGCTCAGCCCAGCCCAGCTCAGTCCAGCTCAGCCCAGCCCAGCTCAGTCCAGTCCAGCTCAGCCCAGCTCAGTGCAGCTCAGCTCAGCCCAGCTCAGCTCAGCTCACCCACTCTGCCCAGTCCAGCCCAGCCCAGCTCAGCCCAGCTCAACCCAGTTCACCCACTCCACCCAGCTCAACCCAGCCCAGTTCAGCTTAGCTCAGCTCAGCCCAGCTCACCCACTCCGCCGAGCTCAGCCCAGCTCACCCACTCCGCCGAGCTCAGCCCAGCTCAACCCAGCTCAGCCCAGCTCAGCCCAGCTCAACTCAGCCTAACCCAGCTCGGCCCAGCTCACACACTCCGACCAGCTCAGCTCAGCCCAGCCCAGCTCAGTCCAGCTCAGCCCAGCCCAGCTCAGTCCAGTCCAGCTCAGCCCAGCTCAGTGCAGCTCAGCTCAGCCCAGCTCAGCTCAGCTCACCCACTCTGCCCAGTCCAGCCCAGCCCAGCTCAACCCAGTTCACCCACTCCACCCAGCTCAACCCAGCCCAGTTCAGCTTAGCTCAGCTCAGCCCAGCTCACCCACTCCGCCGAGCTCAGCCCAGCTCACCCACTCCGCCGAGCTCAGCCCAGCTCAACCCAGCTCAGCCCAGCTCAGCCCAGCTCAACTCAGCCTAACCCAGCTCGGCCCAGCTCACACACTCCGACCAGCTCAGCTCAGCCCAGCCCAGCTCAGTCCAGCTCAGCCCAGCCCAGCTCAGTCCAGTCCAGCTCAGCCCAGCTCAGTGCAGCTCAGCTCAGCCCAGCTCAGCTCAGCTCACCCACTCTGCCCAGTCCAGCCCAGCCCAGCTCAGCCCAGCTCAACCCAGTTCACCCACTCCACCCAGCTCAACCCAGCCCAGTTCAGCTTAGCTCAGCTCAGCCCAGCTCACCCACTCCGCCGAGCTCAGCCCAGCTCACCCACTCCGCCGAGCTCAGCCCAGCTCAACCCAGCTCAGCCCAGCTCAGCCCAGCTCAACTCAGCCTAACCCAGCTCAGCCAAGCTCACACACTCCGACCAGCTCAGCTCAGCTCAGCCCAGCTCAGCTCAGCACAGTTCATCCCAGCTCACCTGCTCAGCTCAGCACAGTTCAGCCCAGCTTACCCAGTTGGCCCAGCCCAGCTCAGTTCAGCTGAGCTCAGCTCAGCCCAGCTCACCTGCTGTCGGTGGCCCAGGGCTGCCTTCACAGACCTGAAAGCCAGTGGTTCTGACGAGAAACGGCTGGATCCCAGATCATGGCCTCAGCTAAAGCCTCTGGTCTGCGGACGCTGCCCAGCTGGACTCACCCCACCCTCTTCTCGCTTCTCCTCCTGGGAGCCCACTTGCCCCTTCCGCTGGGTGCCCAATGCCTCCGTCCCTGCACCAGGCCCAGCCGGCACTTCTCCCAGCCGTCAGTCATCCCACACTCCTCTCTGGGTGAAAAGCTTGCTGGTGACTTTAGCTTCCCTAGTGCATCTCACAGGCCGAGGCACGCTTGCCACCCTCAGACAGAGGCCTGTCTCTGCTGAGCGGGCAGCACTGCTTCTCTGGGAGAGGAGAGCCTGGGCACATGTCCCTGGGGCCTGGCCGCCTGGGCACATGCCGTGGGCCTGAGTTCCTGCCCCGAGTATAAAAGAGTCCTGGGGATTAACTGCTCTCTGGCGAATGTCCTCATTAAAAACCACGGGAAATGCATCTTATCCGAACCTGCTCCCAATTCTGTCTTTATCACAAAGTTCTGCCGAGAAAGAGGATACTTAGCACACAGCGACCATCTGAACCCAAAGCCACATTGAACACCTAAGTGTGGACGCGGGAAGTGGTCCCTGTGGCTATGAAGCGCCCCAGCCTCGCAGGCAGTAGGTAAAGACAGATTCCCTTTCAAATAGAAACAAAAACATCTCATTCAGACATCTGAGACATTCTGGCTGCACCGGCTCCTGCCTCTCACGACTTGGCGCCTGGTCCCTGGCATGTCCCGTGGGCTCTCTGACATGGGCAGATTCCTCCAAATCTCTTCACTGCACTAACTCGTGACCTGCCCACTGGCCTGGCAGCAGAAGCTAGGCCTGCACGTCCCAAGCTGTGGACAGTCCCAGGAGACACCCAGCCTCTGCGGGCCTGGGGACTCAGAGCAGAGACTGTCCCTCCAGATGGTCCCGGGTCCTGCTGACTCCCACCCCACTGGGCATCCTCCCAGTCCCCCAGCTAGTAGTGTAGCCAGAGTAACGCACGACGAATGCCCGCGTTTCACCCCAAGTCTGTCCTGAGATGGGTACCCGAAAGGTGGCCCTGAACATTCTGCAGTGAAGGACCTGCACTGAGAAAGCTGCTTCATGGCCAGGAGGGAGCCGGCCAGCTACGATCGTGAGCACACTCACAGCGCACACGTGCGCACGGCCTAGCTTAACTGCCGTGAAGGAATAGCTCATCAGAGTGTACGAGTGCATTGATAAAACGCACCTACGACAAATTAATTTCTTAAACGTCTACTTTGAAAATGAATATGAGTGAGCAGTTGACAAGCTAAAGCAAATCCAAAGAGTCAAAAGAGGAACCTTCCAGTTTCGCTCATCATCTGCGCCTTACTTTAGAAATGCAAATTATCCAGCTGTTGTTGTGCTCAGTGGAACACTTTCAGTTCTGTGGGCAAAAACAGCCGCAAGCCATCTCTTGGGAACCAGAAGCTATAAATTTACCAACTGTGTTTTCTTGTTTCCAGAAATAGACTCTCAGCTTCCTGCCACCTGGTGCAGGTGGTCAGTCCTGCCCGTGGCCATCTTGACTAACTCGGCACCACCAATTACATTAAAAAATAAGCTGAATTTGTTATTCTCAAAACTCAGCCCTGAATTGGGGTTGAGGGCCAGTGGAACCTAGTTACTAGTTTTCAGCCAAACTTGCACCTGTCTCAACTCTCCAAAGCCACGATTCGAGGTTATTAATTAAACGATAAAAATTTAAAATACTTTAAACATCTCTCTTATTAAACTCGCAATTTTCCAGACCGTCAGGAGCTGCTTCGAAGATGCCCTGTCTTTTTATTCTCAAGCACACCTCCTCTGGCGAACGGCTTTTCTTTCTCTTAGGGTGGCCTCACAAAGCCCAGCGCCTGTCACCTCCCCAGGTTCTCCCTTTCGGGTGGCTGGGGCACCCCTCTCTCACCACGATCGGGACACTGCGTGTCCGTCCTCACCTAGACAATTCTCTTCCTACCCAATAAAGAATTTTAAACACAGTCTAGTGCAGAACACACCTCATCCGAGGAGGGCATTCTCTGTACCCTCCGCGGGTGGCATTCCTGAGGCTCTAAGTTATCCAGACACACTCCTCTGTAGATGCTAGGACTGTAGCAAGTTACCTTCCACCGTATCCCAAGCTGCCCTGCTGCCAAGGGGGTCCTGGGACTCCCCCACTGGTGGCCCTTCCCGCCCAGGCCCCCTCTGAATGCCAGCGAGATTCTGATTTTTTAAAGGTATCAGAAAATAGAGACTCTGAAATGCATCAGGCAGCTGGTCCCCTCCTGGCCAGTCTGCCCAGTCCCCCTGGGCGGGTGGGGGACAAGGGCACATTGGAGGACCAGACAGTGATTCTCAGAAAAATCCCACAAATAGGAGAGAAAGCAAAGGCCCTGAATGGGCTGCTCTTACCTGAGGAGACGGTGACCAGGATCCCTTGGCCCCAGACGTCTATACCGTAGTAATCACAGTGGTGATATCTCCAGCCTCGCCCAGCAAAAACCTCAGGAGCCTGGCAAGGCTCGAGGCACTCTGGCCCCCACCCCATCTCCAGGAGCCACAGGGAAGCCATTGGTCAAAGTCGCTTGTCTGTGACGCTCTGCTGGCCCTGCTCCCACTTGACTGTGCCGGAGACACTATGTCCCATTCTGGCCCCCAGAGGCCAGACCATTGCCTGCCTGGGCTGGCTGACTGTGAACCACAGACTCCTAAGTCTAGCCTCAAGCAGCCGCCTGCCTCTCCAGAAAGCGACGGAAGCCCCTGGTCCTGCTCAAGTCAGACAGCCAGACCCGCCAACGGAGCCGCCTCATACCCACATCACGGTGTCCTTGGGACGGGGAGGTCTGGCTCTGCATGTTTACCAGAACCCTCTCCCCAGCTCCCTTTCTTGACCTCCAGCGTGCCCCTGGATCTCTGACACCCCAGGTCCCCCCAGGTGAAGTGAAGTGGGGTGGTGAGGGCTCAGCTGAGAAGATGGTGCCCAGGGTCCCCGACCCCAGTGCTCGAGCCAGTTGTTACATGGTGACAATGATGCTGGGACCCCAGGCAAGAGCTCTTGGCCGGCTGAGGCCTCCGGACCACCTCATATATAGCCTAATGAGGCCAGCACAGTTGGGACCTTGGGAGTCCAGAGCCTAAGAGTGGCTGAGGTCCCCAGAGGAAGCCCAGGCTACAGAGTCCAGGAGGAGAGGGTGCCTGGAGCCTCTGCTCCTTGCTGCTGTAAGCCTGGGCCCCTGGGCCCTCCCCGTCTCAGACCCCTGGCTGCCCCAGGCCCTCTAGACCCGACACCCTAGATTTCCCCCAAAGTGCACCAAAGCTCTGAGAGACAGTGAGGAGAGAGGGCTGGCGAGGACTCACCTGAGGAGACGGTGACCAGGATCCCTGGGCCCCAGTAGCCATAGTCACAGTGCTGTGGGCCCCACTAGGGGCTGTGCAAAAACCCAAGCCCTGGCGGCCTCTGCCCCCAGGCAAAGCCAGGTCCCTAGGTCCACAGAGCCCACTCTGCCCGGCCGTGTTCCACAGGCAGAGGCCCCCCTCAACAGGGCAGAGAGGCAAATGGCCTCAGACGCAGCCCCCCCAGGGACTGTGGAGGGTCTGCCACAGATCAAGGGGCCTCTGGAAACTTCTTCCCCAGCCCAGGACGGAGCGGACAGAGAGCCGTCTCACCTGAGGAGATGGTGACCGGGGCACGCTGGCCCCAGGAGTCAAAAGCATTGCTGAGGGACGCAGTCCCGGATGCCCCCGACCTGAACCCTCAGGAGGCCAGGCCCAGGGACTCCCCTGCCATCACTGCACAGACCCTGACCCCACGGGGCTCTGCCCATGTTTTCTCCCGCCCAGCCAGCTCCTGTCCTCCCCTCGGGCCTCAGCTGGCTCACCTCCAGGGACTCTGGCAGATCCAAGGACAGGACCCCATTGGACTGGGACCCTGCCTTGCTCAGGGCACGGTGGGGCTGCTCGGACCCCAGGGAACTGCCTGAGGCCCAGGCAGCGCTGCAAGGGAGACACTCCCCCAAGGACATGGTGACCGGGGTGCGCTGGCCCCAGAGATCCAAGTCCCAGCAGCATAGCTTCTACTCTGCTGCTTCTTTTCTACAAAAACCTACCCTACCTCTTGCTGGCCCTGACTCCCAAGTCCAAGTCCAAGTCCATCCAAGTCCCGCTGTCCCCTGACTTGGACACTGGACACCAGATTCACCTGAGGAGACGGTGGCCAGGGTACACTGGCCCCAGAGATGGAAGTCAGGGTCAGTGGGCTGGCCCTGTGCTGGGGGGGCATGGAAACCCACCCAGGGTCCCCAGGGAGCCCCAAGGAGCTGCAAATCTGTCTTCCTAAAGACCCTTGCCCCCCACCCAACAATCACCTGCCTGCCTCAGGCCTCTGGTTTGGGATTTGAGTGTCTGCTGACCCCTGACCTGGTTTGTTCCCGTGAAGTCACATGTTCCCTGCCCCTCCCGAGGTTCAATGCCCCAACCCCTGATTCCCTGGGCTCCCTGCAACCCAGGCCTTGGGGATCCGGCCCCTCGCCTGGTCCGGGCCCTGTTCCATGCCCGCCTGGGAGGCTCCTCTACCTTCAGCCCAGGTGGCTCTTCTCCAGCGCCTTCAGGCTCCTAGCTGACCTGATCCTGTGTGCCCTGACATGGAACCCTCGGTGTGAGACCCCCCAGCTTCCCTGGGGCCGCTCTGCTCAGGGTTTTTTGTAAAGTTGTCAATCTTTGTGGCCCCACCCAGTTTCACTGTGGTTCCTGGCTTGGCCAAAACCCTGAGGGCTGGCCACGGGGGACAGCCACGGAACCCCTTGGAGAGCCCTGCCCACCGATCCCCATGGTCACTCCTGGGCTGGACACATGGAGTCTATCACTGTTATTGATCCTCACAGTGCCGAAGGCGGCCTGCACTGGGTCCCTTCTCTTCTGGAAATGAGGGCAGATTTGAGCTGTCTTGTGTCCACCCATGCTGGAGCTGTGTTCTCGGCTGGAGAAAGGCCCGTGGGGGCAGTGGGCAGGGGGCGGGCCTTGGTAGGCTCTGGGACGTGATCAATAGGATAACACCTTGGCAGTTTCTGGGGTGTGCTCAACAGGACCACAGTGGCAGGTTAAGGAGTGTACGTCTCAGCTGCTGCTGTCTCGGCAGGCTCCAGGAGCAGACACAGTGGGTTCCCACTCATGGAGGTGGGACTGAAACCATAGCTGAGTCCCAGGGTCTGTTTGACTTAGGAAGCAGGGCTGAGATCTCTTCCTGCAGCTGTGTGAGCTGTGAATTTATCACCATGGCCATCTTTGTGAACTCAGCAGCTGTAGGTTATCCAGATGGACAGCAGGTTCTCCAGCAGCTGGAAGGGTCTGTTCTTGGCAGCTGTGGGTTGTGTAGGTGCGTGCGTGCCAGTACTGGGCTGGGTCTGGCTCTGAACTGCCTCCACAGCAGGTCCAGGCCCACAACCCTGTGCTCCTGGAGCCTGCCTTCAGCGGATCTGAGCTGGTGGCCTTGCGAAAACAATGACTGAGGGACATCAGGGCAGGTTGCCAGCATTCCCACTAATGAGTTGGGGCCAGGGGTGCCAGCAGCAGTGTACTTTGTGAGCTGTCACGTCGGGTGACAGGTGGCACATCACAGCGCACTCCCGGATGAACAGCTCCAGAGGAGGAATACTGTGGCTTCTCTCCAGTGAGGGTGCTCCAGTCACACCTGCCTCCCACCTCAGATCATAAATGCAGCTCAGAAACAGATCTGAGGGCCTCTACTCCAACAGCAAGGGCACAGACTCTTCCCCAACAGGGCTGTGACACCCACAGAGCAAAGTGGAAACCTTGCTCAATGCCCAGTGCACACTTCCTGTCAAGGGGATGACCGACGGCAGGCATTCACACTAAAAACAGCCTTTGCACCAAAGTGTATTAAACCTATGTAGGCTACTCCCTTATAAAATAGCCCTCAAAGACCACAGTAGACAACTGTTTCTCCTAAACTCACAAACTGGGAGAAATATGAGTAAAATGAAGAATCAGAGAAACCACTCCCACCTAAAAGACCAAGGGAATTCCCCAGAAGGAATAAACAATGAGACAGACCTCTTGAGCCTAAGGAAACCAAGTTCAAAAAGGAAGTAATGAAAATAATGAAGGAATTATGAAAGGCTATCAACAGAAAGACAGATTACTGTTAAAAGGAATTAAAAACTCGAGGAGGAGCAAGAAAAATTAGAAAATTCCTTTGCTGAGAAGAATGCTGAGCTCAAGGCAATGAATAGCACGATAAATCTTGTAGAAGAAAGAATAAGTGACCTGGAATATAGACTAGTGAAAGGTATCCAATATAAAGAGCACACAGAAAGCCAACCCCCTCCCCCAAAAAAACAAACAAAGGAAAAACACCTATAAAAGCAGTAAGAGGAAAGGCCACCTCAAACACAGCAACCTAAACAAGATGAAAAGGCAGAGAAATATTAAACAGACAAAGGAACATGATAAAAGCCCACCAAACCAAACAAAAGAGGAGGAGATAGGGAGTCTACCTGAAAAAGAATTCAGAGTAATGATAGTAAAAATGATCCAAAATCTTGAAAACAAAATGGAGTTACAGATAAATATTCTGGAGACAAGGATTGAGAAGATGCAAGAAAAGCTTAACAAGGACCTGGAAGAAATAAAAAAGAGTCAATCAATAATGAATAATGCAACAACTGAGACCAAAAGCACTCTGGAGGGAACCAACAGTAGAATAACTGAGGCGGAAGACAGGATAAGTGAGGTGGAAGATAGAATGGTGGAAATAAATGAAGCAGAGAGGAAAAAATAATTAAAAGAAATGAGGACAGCCTCAGAGACCTCTGGGGCAGTGTCAAATACCCCAACATTCCAATCATAGGAGTCCCAGAAGAAGAAGACAAAAAGAAAGGTCATGAGAAAATACTTGAGGAGATAATAGATGAAAGCTTCCCTAAAATGGGGAAGGAAATAGCCACTCAAGTCCAAGAAACCCAGAGAGCCCCAAAAAGGATAAGCCCAAGGTGAAACACCCCAAGACACATATCAATCAAATTAACGAAGGTCAAACACAAAGAGCAAATATTAAAAGCAGCAAGGGAAAAGCAGCAAATAACACACAAGGGGATTCCCATAAGGATAACAGCTGATCTTTCAACAGAAACTCTTCAGGCCAGAAGGGAATGGCAGGATATACTTAAAGTGATGAAAGAGAAAAACCTGCAACCCATATTACTGTACCCAGCAAGGATCTCATTCAAATATGGAGAAATCAAAAGCTTTACAGACAAGCAAAAGCTGAGAGAATTCAGCACCACCAAACCAGCTCTTCAACAAATGCTAAAGGATCTTCTCTAGACAGGAAACACAGAAAAGGTTTATAAACTCAAACCCAAAACAACAAAGTAAATGGCAATGGGATCATACTTATCAATAATTACTTTAAATGTAAATGGGTTGAATTCCCCAACCAAAAGACGAATACAAAAACAAGACCCCTATATATGCTGTCTACAAGAGACCCACCTCGAACCTAGGGACACATACAGACTGAAAGTGAAGGGCTGGAAAAAGATATTCCATGCAAATGGAGGCCAAAAGAAAGCAGGAGTAGCAATACTCATATCAGATAAAATAGACTTTGAAATAAAGGCCGTGAAAAGAGATAAAGAAGGACACTACATAATGATCAAAGGATCAATCCAAGAAGAAGACATTGTAATTATAAATATGTATGCACCCAACATTGGCACACCGCAATATGTAAGGCAAATGCTAGCAAGTATAAAAGGGGAAATTAGCAGTAACACAATAATAGTGGGAGGCTTTAATACCCCACTCACACCTATGGATAGATCAACCAAACAGAAACTTAGCAAGGAAACACAAACTTTAAATGATACAATGGACCAGTTAGACCTAATTGATATCTGTAGGACATTTCACCCCAAACAATGAATTTCACCTTCTTCTCAAGTGCACATGGAACCTTCTCCAGGATAGATCACATCCTGGGCCATAAATCTAGCCTTGGTAGATTAAAAAAAATTGAAATAATCTCAAGCATCTTTTCTGATCACAATGCAGTAAGATTAGAAGTCAACTACAGGAAAACATTATTAAAAATACAAATATATGGAGGCTAAACAACACAGTTCTGAATAATCAACGAATCACAGAAGAAATAAAAAAAGAAATAAAAATATGCATAGAAAAGAATGAAAATGAAAACACAACAACCCCAAATCTATGGGATTCAGTAAAAGCAGTGCTAAAGGGAAGGTTCATAGCAATACAAGCCTACCTCAAGAAACAGGAGAGAAATCAAATAAATACTCTAACTCTACAGCTGAAGAAACTAGAAAAAGAAGAAATGAAGCATCCTAAGGTTAGTTCCTAAATAAAAATTAGGGCAGAAATAAATGCAAAAGAAACAAAGGAGACCATAGCCAAAATCAACAAAGCTAAAAGCTAGTTCTTTGAGAAGATAAACAAAATAGACAAACCATTAGCCAGACTCATCAAGAAAAAAAGGGAGAGGAATCAAACCAACAAAATGAGAAATGAAAATGGAAAAATGACAACAAAAACACAGAAATACAAAGGATCATAAGAGATGACTGTAAGCAACTATATGTCAATAAAATGGACAACATGGAAGAAATAGACAAATTCTTAGAAAAGTATAACCTTCCAAAACTGAACCAGGAAGAAATAGAAAATCTTAAAAGACCCATCACAAACACAGAAATCGAAACTGTAATCAGAAATCTTCCAGCAAAGAAAAGCCCAGGACCAGACGGCTTCACAGCTGAGTTCTACCAAAAATTTAGAGAAGAGCTAATACCCATCCTATTCAAACTCTTCCAGAAGGTTGCAGAGGAAGGGAAACTTCCAAACTCATTCTATGAGGCTGCTGCTGCTGCTGCTAAGTCACTTCAGTCATGTCCGACTCTGTGTGACCCCATAGATGGCAGCCCACCAGGCTCCCCTGTCCCTGGGATTCTCCAGGCAAGAGCACTGAAGTGTGTTGCCATTTCCTTCTCTAATGCATGAAAGTGAAAATTGAAAGTGAAGTCGCTCAGTTGTGTCCGACTCTTCGCGACCCCATGGACTGTAGCTTACCAGGCTCCTCCGCCCGTGGGATTTTCCAGGCAAGAGCACTGGAGTGGGGTGCCATCGCCTTCTCCATCTATGAGGCTACCATCACCCTAATACAAAAACCAGACACTGATGCCACAAAAAAAGAAAACTAAGGCCAATGTCACTGATGAACATAGATGCAAAAATCCTTAACAAATTCTAGCAAACAGAATCCAACAACATATTAAAAAGTTCATACACCACGACCAAGTGGGCTTTATCCCAGGGATACAAGGATTCCTCAATATTCTCAATTCCATCAATGTGATACACCACATTAACAAATTCAAGGATTAAAACCATATGATTATCTCAATAGATGGAGAGAAAGCCCTTGACAAAATTAAACATCTATTTATGATAAAAACCCTCCAGAAAGCAGGCATAGTAGGAACATACCTCAACATAAAAAAAGCCATATATGATAAACTCACAGCAATCATTATCTTCAATTGTGAAATTTGAAAGCATTTCCTCTAAAGTCAGGAACAAGACAAGGATGCCCACTCTCCCCACTACTATTCAACATTGTTTTGGAAATTTTAGCCACAGCAATCAGAGAAGAAAACGAAGTTAAAGGAATCCAGATTGGACAAGAAGAAGTAAAACGCTCACTGTTTGCAGATGACATGATCCTCTACGTAGAAAACCCTAAAGATTCCACCAGAAAATTACTAGAGCTAATCAATGAATGTAGTAAAGTTGAAGGATATAAAATTAACACACAGAAATCCCTTACATTCTTATACACTAACAATGAGAAAATAGAAAGAGAAATTAAGGAAACAATTCCATTCACCATTGCAACGAAAATAATAAAATACTTAGGAATCAGTTCAGTTCAGTTCAGTCGCTCAGTCGTGTCCGACTCTTTGCAACTCCATGAACCACAGCACGCCAGGCCTCCCTGTCCATCACCAACTGCTGGAGTCTACCCAAACCCATGTCTATTGAGTCGGGGATGCAATCCAACCATCTCATCCTGTCGTCCCCTTCTCCTCCCTCCCTCAATCTTTTCCAGCATCAGGGTCTTTTCAATGAGTCAGCTCTTTGCATCAGGAGGCCAAACTATTGGTGTTTCAGTTTCAACATGAGTCTTTCCAATAAACACCCAGAACTGATCTCCTTGAGGACGGACTGGTTGGATCTCCTTGCAGTCCAAGGGACTCTCAAGAAGCTTCTCCAACACCACAGTTCAAAAGCATCAGTTGTTCGGTGTGCTTAGCTTTCTTTATAGTCCAACTCTCACATCCATACATGACTACCGGAAAAACCATAGCCCTGACTAGATGGACCTTTGTTGGCAAAGTAATGTCTTTGCTTTTTAATATGCAATCCAGGTTGGTCATAACTTTCCTTCCAAGGAGTAAGCGTCTTTTAATTTCATGGCTGCAATGACCATCTGCAGTGATTTTGGAGACCCCCCCCAAAATAAAATCAGCCACTGCTTCCCCATCTATTTCCCATGAAGTGATGGGACCAGATGCCATGATCTTAGTTTTCTGAATGTTGAGCTTTAAGCCAACCTTTTCACTCTCCTCTTTCACTTTCATCAAGAGGCAATTTAGTTCTTCTTCACTTTCTGCCATAAGGGTGGTGCCATCTGCATATCTGAGGTTATTGATATTTCTCCCAGCAATCTTGATTCCAGCTTGTGCTTCTTCCAGCCCAGCGTTTCTCATGATGTACTCTGCATCTAAGTTAAATAAGCAGGGTGACAATATACAGGGGTGACTGGTTCCTTTTCCTATTTGGAACCAGTCTGTTGCTCCATGTCCAGTTCTAACTGTTGCTTCCTGACCTTCATACAGGTTTCTCAAGAGGCAGGTCAGGTGGTCTGGTATTCCCATCTCTTTCAGAATGTTCCACAGTTTATTGTGATCCACACAGTCAAAGGCTTTAACATAGAGAACAAAGCAGAAATAGATGTTTTCCTGGAACTCTCTTGCTTTCTCGATGATCTAGCAGATGTTGGCAATTTGATCTCTGGTTCCTCTGCATTTTCTAAAACCTGCTTGACCATCTGGAAGTTCACAGTTCACATATTGCTGAAGTCTGGCTTGGAGAATTTTGGGCATCACTTTGCTAGCGTGTGAGATGAGTGCAATGTGCGGTGGTTTGAGCATTCTTTGGCATTGCCTTTCTTTGGGATTGGAATGAAGACTGACCTTTTCCAGTCCTGTGGCCACTGCTGAGTTTTCCAAATTTGAGTATATATCTACCTAAAGAAGCAAAAGACCTATATACAGAAAACTATAAAACTCTGATGAAAGAAATCAAAGATGACACAAATAGATGGAGAAATATGCCATGTTCATGGATTGGAAGAATCAATATAGTGAAAATGAGTATGTTACTTAAAGTAATCTATAGATTCAATGCAATCCCTATCAAGCTACCAATGGTATTTTTCAAAGAACTAGAACAAATAATTTCACAATTTGTATGGAAATACAAAAAATCTCGAATAGCCAAGCAATCTTGAGAAAGAATGGAACTGGAGGAATCAACCTGCCGGACTTCAGGCTCTACTACAAAGCCACAGTCATCAAGACAGTATGGTACTGGCACAAAGATAGAAATACAGATCAATGGAACAAAATAGAAAGCCCTGAGATAAATCCACACACCTATGGACACCTTATCTTTGACAAAGGAGGCAAGAATATACAGTGGAGAAAAGACAATCTCTTTAACAAGTGGTGCTGGGAAAACTGGTCAACCACTTGTAAAATAATGAAACTAGAACACGTTCTAACACCATACACAAAAATAGACTCAAAATGGATTAAAGATCTAAATGCAAGACCAGAAACTATAAAACTCCTAGAGGAAAACATAGGCAAAACACTCTCTGATGTAAATCATAGCAGAATCCTCTATGACCCACCTCCCAGAGTAATGGAAATAAAAGCAAGAATAAACAAATGGGGCCTGATTAAACTTAAAAGCTTTTGCACAATGAAGGAAACTATAAACAGGGTAAAAAGACAGCCTTCAGAATGGGAGAAAATAGTAGCAAATGAAGCAACTGACAAAGAATTAATCTCAAAAATATACAAGCAACTCCTGCAGCTCAATTCCAGAAAAATAAGTGACCCAATCAAAAAATGGGCCAAAGAACTAAACAGACATTTCTCTAAAGAAGACATACAGATGGCTAACAAACACATAAAAAGATGCTCAACATCAGAGAAATGCAAATCAAAACCACAATGAGGTACCATCTCACGCCGGTCAGAATGGCTGCGATCCAAAAGTCTACAAAGAATGGAGAGGGTGTGGAGAAAAGGGAACCCTCTTATACTGTTGGTGGGAATGAAAGCTAGTACAGCCACTATGGAGAACTGTGTGGAGAGTCCTTAAAAAACTGGAAATAGAACTGCCATATGATCCAGCAATCCCACTGCTGGCCATGCACACCAAGGAAGCCAGAATTGAAAGAGACACGTGTACCCCGATGTTCACCGCAGCACTGTTTACAATAGCCAGGACATGGAAGCAAACTAGATGCCCATCGGCAGATGAATGGATAAGAAAGCTGTGGTACATTTACACAATGGAGTATTATTTAGCCATTAAAATGAATGCATTTGAATCAGTTCTAATGAGGTGGATGAAACTGGAGCCTGTTATACAGAGTGAAGTAAGCCAGAAAGAAAAGCACCAGTACAGTATACTAACGCATGTATATGGAATTTAGAAAGATGGCAACGACGACCCTGTGTGAGAGACAGCAAGAGACACAGATGCATAGAACAGTCTTTTGGACTCTGTGGGAGAGGGCGAGGGTGGCATGGTTTGAGAGAACAGCATTGAAACATGTATGTTATTATACGTGAAACAGATCGCCAGTCCAGGTACAATGCATGAGACAGGGTGCTCAGGGCTGGCGCACGGGGATGACCCGAGAGATGGGATGGGGAGGGTCAAGATGGAGAACACATGTACACCCTTAGCTGATTCACGTGAAAGTATGGCAAAAGACACCACAATACTGTAAAGCAATTAGCCTCCAATCAAAATAAACTAAAAAGAAGACAGTAAGGGACCCATGGAATAATATAAAGTGTGCAAATCTGTACATAATAGGGAATCCACAAGGAGAAGAAAGAGAAAAAGGGATTGAAAAGTATTTGAAGAAAGCATGGCTGAAAATGTCTCAAACCTAAAGAAGGAAACAGCTATCCAGATACAGGAGCACAGAGGGTTCCAAACAAAATGAACTTGAGCAGACCCACACCAAGGCATATAAAAGGGGCAACATTTAAAGATTCAGGGAGGGTTCTCAGGCAGCGAGAGGAAAACAAAGGGCCCCTGTAATGCCATCAGCACATTGCTCCACAGAAACTCTGCAGGCCAGAAGGCAAGATATATTCAAAGTCCTGAAAGGAAAAAACCTAGAGCCTAGGATACTTTACCCAGCAAGACTATCATTCAGAAAGGAGAGATAAAGAATCTCTCATACAAGCAAACACTTAAAGAACAGAGCAATATGAAACCTATCCTTAAAGAAATATTAAAGGGCTTCTCTAAATAGAAAATAAGAAAGAAGCTATAAGAATGAGAAAATCACAACTGGAAAGTAAATCACTTAAATAAACCAGTATACATATTTAAAAAATAAAAAAAAAGATTGTGAAAAGTAATAATAACCACAATGATCAGAAAAAGGATAAAAATGAAGATGTAAAAAAGGACATGAAAGTCATCAACTATGGAAAAGTAGGTAAGAAAATATAAATACTGTTTAGGATGTGACTGAGCTTAAATAACTATCCGTCTAAATCTAGTAGATATAGGAAGGGTTAACATACTTGATATAGGAAGGGCTTTCTTGGTGGCTCAGAAAGTAAAGCATCTGCCTACACAGCGGGAGACCTGGGTTTGATCCCTGGGTCAGGAAGACCCCCTGGAGAAGGAAATGGCAACCCACTCCAGTACTCTTGCCTGGAAAATTCCATGGTCAGAGTAGCCTGGAAGGCTACAGTCCATGGGGTCACAAAGAGCTGGGTGTGACTGAGCGACTTCACTTCACTCACTCACTAATACTTAAAAATGGGGCAACCACAAGTCAAAAAAAACACAATAGATTAACAAAACCCCAAAAGATAATACAACGATAGCATGAAATAAAAGGAAATTTTCAAATCACAAGAGGAAAAGAAAAAAAAAAGACCAAATACATAAAATCAATTAGAAAATGAGGTTTAAAATGGCAATAAATACATATCTTTCATAATTATCTTAAATATCAATGGTTTAAATGCTCCAACCAGATGTATTAGAATGCATGCTAAGTCACTTCAGTCGTGTCCGACTCTTGTGCAACCCCACAGACGAAAGCCCACCAGGCTTCCCTGTCCCTGGGATTCTCCAGGCAAGAACACTGGAGTGGGTTGCCATTTAGAATGCATACTAGATAAAAAAAGAAGAGCTGGCAATGTGCTTCCTGTAAGAGACTGACATTAGGACAAAGGGCATACATAGATTCAAACTGAGGGAATGGAAAAGATATTCCACTCAAATGTAAATGACCAGAAAGCAGAAATTACAATACTCGTATCAGACAAAATAGACTTTAAAACTTAGACCATAAAGAAAGATAAAGAAGGACACTATATACTGATAAAAGCATCAACACAAGGGGATTTTACACTCACCCACGTATATGCACCTAATACAGGAGTACCCAAATACATAAGACAAATACTAACAGACATAAAGGAGAAACTGACGGGAACACAGTAATAGGGGACGTTAACAGTCCACTGACACCAGTGGACAGATCTTCCAGAGAATCAATAAGGCAACAGAGATAGAACAGTAAGACTCGACTGATACGTTCATGACGTTGCACCCACAAAACCAGAATGGCATTCTTTTCAAGTACACAAGCTAGGGCACAACACAAGCCTCAGCACATTTAAGAGTGTGGAAATTATCTCGAGTGTCCTTTCTGACCACACAGCATGAAACTAGTAATGAACAACAGAAGAGGAAATGAGAGCAAACAACCTCAAGGAGGCTGAGCAGCAGCTGCCCTGAAATCAACGGGTCAATGAGACCAGAGAGGAGACTGAAATGCCTGAGACAAAAGACAGTGAAGACACATACAGCGTCTATGGGATACAGCAAAAGCAGCTTTTACAGGGGAGTTCGTAGCTACATAGGCCTTCACAGAAAAATAAGAGAAATCTCAGATAAGACCTAACAGCAGCAGAACACATTAAGAAGAAGTGGTAAGAATACACAGAACCATATACAAATTCCTTAGTGACCTGGATAACCAAGATAGTGTGGCCACTCACATAGAGCCAGATATCCTGGAATGCGAAGTCAAATGGGCTTTAGGAAGAATTATGAGGAACAAATCTAGTAGAGGTGACAGAATTCCAGCCCAGCTATTTAAGATCTTAAGAAATGATGCTGTTGAGGTACTGCGTTCAATACGTCAGCCAATTTGGAAACTCAGCGGTGATCACAGGACTGGAAATGGTGTTTCCATTCCGATCCCTAAGGAGGGCAATGCCAAGAATGTTCCAGTTACTGTACAAGTGCACTCATTTCACATGCTAGCAAGGTAATGCTCAAAATCCTTCAAGCTAGACTTCAACAGAATGTGAACTGAGAACTTCCAGGTGTAGAAAAGGCAGAGTAACCACAGATTAAATCGCCAACATTTGATCAGTTATGGAGGAAGCAAGAGAATTCCAGAAAAACATCTACTTCTGTTTTATTGATGATGCTAAAACTTTTGAGTGTGTGAATCACAACAAACATGGAAAATTCTTAAAGAGATAGGAGAACCAGATCACCTTACCTGTCTCCTGAGAAATGTGTATGTGTGTCAAGAAGCCACAAGTAGAACATGACATGGAAAAACAGACTGATTCCAAATTGGGAAAGCAGTACACCAGGGTTGGATATCGTCACCCTGCTTATTTAAATTCTGTGCAGAGTACATCGTGTGAAATGCTGAACTGGATGAATCACAAGCTGGAATCAAGATTTCTGGGGAAATATCAACCTCAGATATGCAGGTGATACAACTTGGTGGAACTAGTCTCTTCATGATGGTGAAAGAGGAGAATGAGAAAGCTGCTTGAAACTCAACGTTCAAAAAACTAAGATCATAGCGTTTGGCATTTGGCAGGATCAGTTCATGGCAAATAGAAGGGGAAAGGTGGAAACTGTGACAGATCTTATGTTCCTGGGCTCCAAAATCACTGCAGACAGTGACTGCAGCCATGAAATTGAAAGACACTTGCTCCTTGGAAGGAAAGCGATGATGAACTTAGCATATTAAAAAAACAGACGCCACTTTGCCAAAAGCTCCATGTAGTCAAAGCCATGACTTTTCCAGTAGTCATGTACAGAAGTGCTAGTTGGACCACAAAAAAAAAGGCTGAGTTTTGAAGAACTGATGCTTTTGAACTGTGGTGTTGGAGAAGACTCTTGAAAGTCCCTTGGATTGCAAGGAGATCAAACCAGTCAAACCCCGATTATTCATTGGAAGGACTGGTGCTGAAGCTCCTCTAGTTTGTAACCCTGACGCCAGGAGTTAGCATATACGAAAAGACTCAGGTGCTGGGAAAGATAGAAGGCAAACAGAAATAGGGGCGTAAGAGGATGAGATGGTTGGCGAGTATCACTGACTAGATGGACGTGAGTCTGAGTTAGGTCTGGGAGATAGTGAAGGACAGGGGAGCTCGGGGGGCTACAGTCCACGGGGACACAAAGAATCGGACACAACTTAGCAACTGAACAATATTATACATATTGAATATGAATTATATGTGTATATATGCACATATGCGTATATATTCAATAGGAGCAATATAGACTATTGAAGATAATATTATATTTTCTTATAACTGTCTCTCTCTATATATACACATAAACATATAATTCATTCAACTGTGAAGGACCTCAAGGAGACACTCTCTCAAGCTGATGCCTGTGGAAAATATATTTCAATACTAGTTGCTTTTTTGGAGGGCATAAAATTCTTGGATCACATTTTCTCTTCAACACAGTTTTATGGGCACTGACAAATTTTTTTTATAAAGAAATAGGGCCAGATTCCTCTCCTTTGATGTCTGGTCTGATCA
Organism: Moschus berezovskii; assembly: GCF_049115385.1. NCBI lineage: Eukaryota > Metazoa > Chordata > Mammalia > Artiodactyla > Moschidae > Moschus > Moschus berezovskii. Next base: position 378,583 of record NC_142480.1, on the reverse strand, counting down.
TGTGTAGGTGCTGCTTTGCTTATTTTGAAGTCATGTTCAGTTCCTTCAGTCACTCCATCGTGTCCGACTCTTTGTGACCCCATGGACTGTAGCATGCCAGACTTTCCTGTCCATCAGCATCTCCTGGAGCTTGCTCAAGTTCATGTCCATAGAGTCAGTGATGTCATCCAGCCATCTCATCCTCTGTCGTCCCCTTCTCCCGCCTTCAATCTTTCCCAGCATCAGGGTCTTTTCCAATGAGTCAGCTCTTCGCATCAAGAGACCAAAGTATTGGAACTTCAGCTTCAGCATCAATCCTTCCAATGAACACTCAGGAATGATCTCCTTTAGGATGGGCTGGTTGGATCTCCTTGCAGTCTGAGGGATTCGCAAGAGTCTTCTCCAACACCACAGTTCAAAAGCATCAGTTCTTCGCCACTGGGACCAAGGATGTGTCTGAATTCTGCTCTGCTGTCCTTAGTTGGTGGGCAAAGGGGCTGCTCATCCCAGACACTGCATCTGCATCCCAGGATGGGCAAAGAGGGAGCCGCACTCTGGAAGCCCTGCCCTTGGACCCCAGTGCATCTCACGGTGAAGACCAGGGTCACGTAGATGCCCCTGGGGGCAGAGGGGGCCGGGCTGCACTGGGAAGGACAAGGGTAGGAGGGGTGTTGGGTGGGTGTGAGGATGGTAGGACCCAGAGACGAAGGACAGGAGCTGTGGGTGGAGGGGTCCCGCGTGGGCCGTGCTGGGCAGAAGGGGGCTCGGGGCTTGGGTGTAGAGGGGCGGGCTGACCTAGTTGGGTGAGGAGACCCCAGGACCAGGGCAGAGAGGGGAGCAGCAGTGCAGGCAGTTTGGGGAGGGAAAAGTGAGGGGGTGGGTGGGGAGGGTAAAGGTACAGGGTTGGGGGTCAGGGGGACTGTAGGGATGGAACTGGAGAGGGGAGTGTGTGGGCAGAGTGCAGTCCCGGAGGCGGGTCCGTGGGTGTGGCGGTGTCCTGCGCTTGGCCTGGGCCAGGCTGGAAGGAGAGGAGGCCGGGGCCTATGACTGGCCAGGGCCTGAGAATGTGCATGCGACTGATAGCAAGAACAGCGGCTCTCAGGGTCCAGGGAGGGCATTCCCGGTGGTCCATGTCGGGCTCCAGGCGGATGGCGGTGTGACCAGGGAGGGGGCTGTCAGGGCTGTCTCGGGCCCCTGGCATTGTGGACCAGCAGCCCGGGTCTCCTGGGTGCCCCCTGCCCCGACTGCTGCACTGCTTTCTGCTTTTCAGTGAGACTCTGGGTGACCCTGGGGATTAGAACTCTGCGCACGGATCTTAGGGACCTGGAGCAGGTGTGGGGGGCCTTTGCGCGACCCTCAGGCTCTCCACACTGCAGGCTCAGGAGCGCTGGCAGCTTTGGGGCCAAGGAGCCCCTGCCTGCTGGGGCCCTTCCTGGCTGAGCGCAGGGTCTCAGAGCCCCGAGCCTCCAGCCCTTGAGCTGTCTCCCCGTCCTCCCCAGGCTGGTGCAGGCGGAGCCCTGCGGTATCCTCGTGCACCTCTGTGTCCTGTCACCGAGTCCTAGATGCTCCTTGTCTCCTCCAGGAAGTCACTCCAGACCAGCCTGAGCAGGGAGACCTGGCTTCCCTGTCACGCTCTGCGTCTTTGCTCACGGACTGCAGTGAGCCATGCGCCTGACTGAGGCCCCCGCCCGGGCCCTGTGCAGGGACCTGGGATGGTGAGCGAGGGAAGGAGTGGAGGGCACCCTGCCCCTGGGGAGGGCAGTCCAGCTTTCTGCTAGAACTCTCTGCAGACCTCCAGGCCTGTGGGGGGGTGGGGCAGGGCAGGAAGCCAGGCAGGAAGAGGCTTTGCAGTCAGATTCAGTGAGCAGCTGTCACCAGAGCTGGCCTGGGACTTAAGGGCTTTCCTGTCTGAGGGCGGTGGGGGCGGGGGGGGGGGGTGTTGCCACACAGAGAAGAGGCTGCCAGGGCGCCTGGCTGTGTCAAGCCACCACCCTACAGAGACCAGCGCTGGCCCTGAGGTCTGGTGCCTGGCCTGCACCCAGGAAAGGAGCTCGGTGAGTGCCGCCCTGAACCTTTGCCCTGAGCAGGGTCCAGACCCTCTTGCAGACAGGCTTGGGGTGACGGGCAGGCAGGTGTAGGCTGTGGACACACTTGAACGTAGAGCCCACGGGGGCCTTGGGCTTCTGGGGGTCCTGCTGTGGGCCAGGGCACCACGGCTGCCTGGGGTAGCTGAGACTCCAGAGACGGGGCAGAGATGCGAGTACCTGGAGGGGCCGTGCTGTGGGGTTCCTGAGGAGGACCTGCGTGAATGACTGTCCCCCAGGAGGAGACGGTCTTCCCAGGACCCTCTCCTGAAAAGGGGCCTGAGTGCTGCCTCAACCCCCCAAGGGGTCCTCCAGCTCAGGTCCCTGTGAGCCAGCACTGTGGCCAGCCCTGGGCAGCAGGCAGAGCACAGGGGGCTGCGGTCCTGGTGGACGCGTGCGGACAGTGCGGCTCTGAGCCTCCTGGGTGTCTATGCGGGGTCCGCAGGGGCGGGACACGACCCTGGGCAGCTTGGGACACTGGTGGCAGCTCTGGCTGGTGACTCCAGAGACACGGAGGAGGGTGGGGACACAGTCGGTACCCGTGACTCGCCCAGCTCCAGGACCTGGAGAGGAGGCACCTCTGGGCGCTGCTGGCTCACCCCAGGTCTGAGGGCGGTGCGGGCCAGGCTGCACTCTGCTCTCTGACCTCTGGCCTGGGGTCGGGTAACTAGAGGGCTGGTTTGGCTACACCTCCTGTCGTGGTTTCACTCGCTCAGCTCCACGGTGACCCAGGGCTGCCTGGAATCCCCGTTGACCCCCCGGCCCGGGGCCTCTGTGATGAGGTTGGGCTGCCGGGTGGGACAGGACCCGGGAGTGTGGGCCTTTGAGTCTGAGCCTGGCCCGTTACCCACCTGTGGCCCACCGGGCCGAGACCATGAGTGGCTGAGACCATGGGCCTCCCAGCAGAGGCCCAGCCTGCCTCCGGCCCGCACAAGCTCCTCCGGGGTCAGAGGCGGCAAGCTGCTGGGGTCCCCTGTCTGGGTCTCCGCAGCCCAGCGCCTGGCCCAGGACCCTTCCTCGGGCTGTTGCTGCCCTGAGACAGCAGGGAGGGGGCGTGCAGGGTGCAGTCTGATGGTCAGGAGGGCAGAGCAGCACCCAGACCTGGGGGACAGGCTCCCTGCTCGTGGGACCTGGGCAGGGGGGGTTTCTGACACTGAGAGTGTCACTGTGGTACCGTAATAACCATAATACACTGTGGCACAGCCGGCTTCAGAAACCCCAGCTGCTGGCCTTCAGCGCCCCCTTGGTCTTTTCTGCTGGGCATGGAGCCCTCGGGAGCTGTCAGCTGGTCCAGGTCTGGACGGGCCCAACGGCAGGGTGGCCTGTGATGCCTCCTTGCCCAGCCCACTCTGCAGCCATGGAGGACCCTCCTCCATGTGCAAGGCTGTATGCACCCTGGACTGAGTGGCTCTCTGAGCCCAGGTCTGATGTCCTGCTGGGGCTGCACTCCAAGCTCCTTCAAGCTGGTGGTGGCAGGCTGGGGAAACTCAGAAGCTGAGCAGAGGCCAGAACAGGGTGGCCATGGACAGTGTCCTGCACAGGAACCTGGCAGGAAGGGATGCCAGTCCATCTTGAGCTCCCCAAGCTGACCTGTGGGGTGGCAGGTGGCCATGCCGCAGGGCTTGAGGGAGACTTAGATGTAACAGCTCCCACTGGCACTTCCCACAAAGGCTGGTTACTGGCTTGGCTTCTGGTGCAGTGCCCGCCCCGGCCATGATCTCTGGACACTGCACAAGGAACCTGCATACCCCTGCTACATGTGAGAGGCCCGTCAAGCCCCCTCAGGCCAGGCCTGGATCCGGACTCCTGTACCTCGGGTCTGGCAGCATGCTGGGAGCTGCTCCCTCTGCATGAACCCCTCCCAGCCTGCTCCCTGGCGAGCTCCTATGCAGTTGAGTACAGGCCCGTCTCCAGCATCCACTGTTGTCAGCTTCCCTGAGCTCCCAGCAGGGTTGGAGTTGTCTAGGGCCTTGCCCCTGGGAAACTTGACCTGATGGTTTGCCCAGTGTGGGCTCTGTCTTTGTTGGCCCCATTTGGTGGCACGCTGAGCATCTGGTGGTCAGGGCCTGCTTGCCGGGCTCTGGACGTGTGGCTGCAGGGTCAGTGCAGTCTTCTCAGAGTCTGGACACGGGCCCGCACGCTGCGTCCACCCAGAGCGGCCCAGGAGGCCGAAGGTCTCGTCTCTGAAGCTCAGGCCGTGAGGCCTGGCCGTGTGGGGCTGGGTGGCCATATGCTTGGCAGGTTTTTGCTGCCCCATGTCTCACTGTGGTAGTCACTATAGTAGCACTGCAGTAGAACCCTTGGCAAAAAGCCCTGTTTACACTGTAGGCCGTCCGCAAGGGGATCCTGGATGTAGGGCGTTCAGAGGGCTGAACAGTCGGGGGAGCTGGGCAGCCTGGGCTGGCTGTGGGTGGAGCGGTGCTGGGCTCAGGGCTCGCGGAGAGGCGTGGCACCACAGGCGCCCTGCTGGAGCACGTGGGAGGTGTCTCCTGCCAGGTGTACGATGACCACGCCGGCTCTGTCTTGAGGCTCTGAGCTGGACTCAGCCAAGTGACAGCCTCCTGGGTTGACAGATGGTACCCAAATTGCCCACAAACTGTGTATTGGTCACCTTGAGGCTGGTTGTGCTCTGGGGCCAGCAGGCATCTCCCGCCAGGAAACCCAGGAGCAGAGCAGGGTCACTCCTGCTGCTGCCTGTCCTGGGAGTCCGGGCCCAGTTGTGCTGGCCCAGCCCTGAGGGCAGAGCTGAGCTGCTCCATCCTCGTGGCTCCAGAGGGACTGGGAGCAGGTGCAGGGAGCTGCGTCCCCCAACCCTGCACCCACCCCCTCCCTGACCCCGGGAGTCCAGAGGCCCAGGACAGGGCAGGGCCCTCCTCCCCGGGCGGTTCATGCCCTCTGCACCCTCCAGGCCTTGGAGCACAGTTAAGACCCGCCCTCTTGAGGCCCTCAGCGGCCCCCGGGCACCCACTCCATGCTGGTTTTGGGTGGTGGGTTGCGATCAGGCCTGGAAGCTCTAGCTTGTCCAGCAGAGTTCCTACTGGAATGTGGACAGTCCTCTGGATCTGGTCTCCCCCTAGCACCCTGGGGCATCAAGATGGGCCCCGCCGCCTGCAGGGGCTGGAGGGCTGGCCCTTTGCCGGGACCCCTGCCCTGCTGGCAAGTCTTGGTCCTGGGGAGGGGTCAGGGACTCCCTGGGATGGCTGCCTCATCGGGACCTCGGCCACTGTTGCTCAATGCTCTCGGTAGGTGGCCCGGAGCCCCAGGCCCTTCTCTGTCCCCTGGCTGTTGGCCGAGCCCAGGGCCCATGCCCAAGCATCCCTTCTGGGTCACTGTCCTCAGTTAGTAGGGGAGGCAACCTGGTTGGGAGCCCAGTGCCCCTGGAGACGCACTACCCGGCTCCACACCTGCATGCGGGTTGGACTTTATGTCAGGGCCTGAGTCACTGTGGGTGTAGCAGTAGCTATCACCACAGTATTCTCACGGCGATACGCACACCCTCAAAATCCTCCCTACCTGGCTGTGTGTGCGGGCCGCCCTCATGGGCTCCAGCTGTCTCTGAGGTGGGGATGCTGTGTTTCCAGTGGGTTTTTGCTTTGAACCCTGGGGTAAGCAGGGTGCAGGGTGAGTCTAACTCAGACCTCCATGGGAGAAGAGGCAGCCCGCTCTGGGCCTGGGGCCCACTGAGATCTGCCCATGGGAGACGAGGCAGCCCTCTCTGGGCCTGGGGCCCGCTGAGATCTGCCCATGGGTCCCACGGGCAGTCTGCCTGACTCGGGGGTTCTGGTTGTGTCCTTGCTGCCCTCTGGACCCTCTGAGTTTCCCTGTCCCGGGCCTGACCAGTGAGGGCTAGCACCCCCGGCCCCCAGCTCACATCTGCTGGAAGTTGCTGGTGGTGGCTGGGCTCACACCTGGCATGTGTGTCAGCCACCTGGTGTCTGGAGACGGCTGCTTGGGTGCAAGACTGGCTCCCGTCTGTGTCTGTGGGGGGTGCCCCTCCAGCATCGGGTGCGGATGGCCTGCCCCAGGTACGATGCGGGTGTTTCCGTGGTTGGTTGGGAAGTCTCTGATCAACCTTCCCTAGCCTGTTCCCTGGCTCCAGTGCACATCCTTCTAAGGACCCTCACGGAGCCTGCCGGGGGCACCTGCTGGCCAAGGAGGCTGGACGTCCAGGTGAGTCAGGGCCTGGCCTGCCGCCTTCCCGCCCCAGCTGGGCTTGACCTGAGGGCCAGGCTGCGAGGGGCTTGATGGCACTGGGCTCCGCATTCACTGTCCAGGTTAGCTGTTCACACAGTTACCTTCCAGGGGCCTTTCCCATGGGAGTGGTGGAAACAGCTTTACTCAGTCACTGTAACAGCAGGGGAGGGCTGAGTGCACCCCTGCACAGAGGTGACAGCTGTGTCACAGGAGAAGCTGGAGCAGGGTGCCCGGACTCTGGTTTAAGAGGGACCAGGAAATGTGGCCACGTGTGTATGACGAGGCGGCTGTGTCCACTGGCCACAAGGGAGCAGGGACTGTGTCAGGACTCTGTCCTCACTGAGGGCTCCGGGTCTCTGGAGTCCAGCAGCTGAGGGGCTTGGGGGGCTGAGCGCTGGTGAGGCTGACCCTCTAGCACTTCCAGCCAAAACTGTCACCAGTGTTGCAGAAACCAGTACTCTAGAAGCCAAGCACCACACTTGGAGGGCTGGAGAACTCAGGTTTGTTATGCCGCGAGCCCAGAGGAGTTAACACTCCAAGCTCTGAGCCCTGAACAAAGGGGTGACAGGGTTTTTATAGACAAGCTATTGTGGGCAATCTAGCTGCTAATACACTGGTTTAAACTAAGTTATTTTCCATGTGTGGGAACAGCAGTCAGATGGGGAGGGGGATGCCTGACCTGGACAGACATGATTAAGCCGGTTTGCAGGGACTGGGCAGTTGCAAAGAGTAGGACAAGGCTGAGTGAGATAAGCTCCAGTTCCTAGTATTGCAAGTCCCCACTTTCTGAGACTACGTGACCTATGTAATCCAGACTTTGCAAGGAGCAAGCTGAGTTACAGAGGCAGAAGGAGCAGGAGGTGATGTAAAATTTTAAATTTTCCTCTTCACCAGGACGGCCAACAGCTCCTCTGGGTGTGCAGAGCAGCGGAAGCTTGGTGGAGACATCTGACACCAGGGTCTCTGGCACTGTTGCGGGGGCCACGCCTACCTACATCCTCGGGGGGTGGGGATGCCCTGTTAGGAGCCAGGCCCTCCTAGCACCTGTGCTTATGGAGCGGCCACCAGGATGGGGAGGAGCGGGGCCTCTGCCCTCCTGCAGGGCAGCCTGGGAGCTCCACGCTGTAAAGCAGCTGGGCATCCGTGGGCAGGGCCACGGTGAGCTAGGGTGTCAGAGGACGAGACACAGTCCAACACAGTAAGGTCCTGGGGAGAGGAGCAGACGGCCGGCCTGGGAGGAGGTTGCTGGGGATGCGTTAGGTGTGCTGTGAGACTGCCAGGGAGCCGGGGCCTCATGTCTGGGACAGAGGGTGGTGGGGGAGCCAGGTGATATAGAAGTTTTGCAACAAAGGGAAGGTAGTTTGAACGTCAATAGGATATTGTTAATTAAAGAAAGCCAGATAACCCATGTTTAGGAATTTAGTGCTTATCTGTGTGTGGGAAGATGCAAGAGTCTGGGCTCCTTCAAAGCATTCATTTCATAAGCACCTCAGCTGTCTGGGCCAGTGTCCTGCGTTTTCACATCCTGAGTTTCCTCAGGGCTCACTGTGGGGAGTGGCTGCAGCCTCAGGGCTGCTGGTCGGCAGGTATTGTTCACCTCTCTGGGCGCCTTCAGGGCTCAGAAACTCACCTTTGGAGAGCTGGCATTTCAGATGACTGTGGCATCCTTGTTTACTGATATGGCAGGAAGTACTTCATTTCTCAAAGGTAAGAAGAAAAAGGGAGATTTTATTTAAGCCAAACTGAGGATTCTGGCCCCAGAAGGGAAGTGGATTCTCAGAAGTCACTCTGCCTACCAAGAGTTGAAGGCACAGTCATGCACATTTTTGAGACAAAGGATTGTGGGGGTATTTTACAGAAAGGTCACCAGGGGTGCCCAGCCAGGTAAGTCATACAAAGTGGGCAAAGGTTTGCCGAGACCCCTCCAGAGCTGGGAAAGAGGGCTGATCTTTAGGAAGTTACACGGCTGGTGTTGGAAGAGAGGAAAACTTGCCCTTTCCCTTGGGGTAGGCCCTCCGACGTTTGAGGAGTGCTGTCTGAGCTGTGCCACAGAACCACAGGTGCCAGGAAGGCCCAGCATGGGGAGGGAGCACACTGCACTGAGTGTTGTCCTGCCTTAAATATAGAAGCCGTCTCATCAATTTTCAGGGTCACTTCAGGTGTGGAGAGGAGAGGAGTGCCCCCTTGGTGTCCACATGGGCTTGCAGGGGCTTAATAGAGTGAGTCTTTGCTTCCCTTAGCGGGGATCACTGGGTGAGCTGTACAGAGTTCTGAGTGTCTGGTTTGAGTCTGTGCAGTGAACTGGACAGAATTTGGCTTCCTAGAATTTCATCTGGACTTCCCTGGTGGCTCACTGGTAAAGAAGTCTCCTGCCAATGCAGGAGATGCTGGTTCGATCCTGGGTCAGGAAGCTCCTCTGGAGCAGGCAATGGCAACAGACTCCATTATTTTTGCCTGGGAAATCAAATGGCCAGAGGAACCTGGTGGGCTATACAGTCCATGGGGTTGTGAAGAGTTGGAAACAACTTAGTTTCTAAACCGCTACAAACAAGGATAAGGGTCTCACTGATGACTTCTGGCTGTTTGCTGACACGCCATCCAGCCCGAGCTTCTCCTTTTGGGGGCATCAGGGCAGGATCCCCACACACGGCCATGGGGCATGGGGGCAGGATTCCTACACGCGGACATGACCAGTTTTGCAGATGTCCAAGAGCTTGCCCCAAATCCACCAGGGCCTGGACTCACCTGTGCAGACGATTACAGACTCGGTAACCTCAGCGCTTTCTTGGGGATTAGCATTCTAACTCCCTGGAGAAGGAAACGGTAACCCACTCCAGTATTCTTGCCTGGAGAATCCCATGGACTGAGAAGCCTGGTAGGCTACAGTCCACGGGGTTGCAGAGAGTCGGACATGACTGAGCGACGGAGCGGAACGGAGCAGATGGAGCGGAGCGGACGGAGCGGAACGGACGGAGCGGACGGAGCGGACTGAGCTGACGGAGCGGGGAGGAACAGAGCGGGGCGGAGCGGACGGAGCGGAACGGACGGAACGGGGCGGAACGGACGGAGCGGAACGGACGGAACGGGGCGGGGCGGGGCGGAACGGAACTGACGGAGCGGGGCGGGGCGGGGCGGAACGGAACGGACGGAGCGGGGCGGAACGGACGGAACGGGGCGGGGCGGAACGGACGGGGCGGGGCGGGGCGGAACGGACGGAACGGGGCGGGGCGGAACGGACGGGGCGGGGCGGAACGGACGGAACGGGCGGGGCGGAACGGACGGGGCGGGGCGGAACGGACGGGGGCGGACGGACGGAACGGGGCGGGGCGGAACGGACGGGGCGGGGCGGGGCGGAATGGAACGGAGCGGACGGAGCCTTCTAATTCGATCCCTACTTCTTCCTCAGTCGGTTTTGTTGCTGGAAAAGGAACGTCCTGGGTGGCGGCACTGACTCTGTTGGCAGGCTCTGCTAGCCCTGTGCTCTGGACCTGCTCCGTCTTCCCAGCCTGCACTGTGTCCAGGGCAGAGGAGCAGAGCCTGTGGGGGAGTGGGTGGTGCGGGGCAGGGAGAGCCCCTGGAAGGGGAGCAGAGACAGGGAACACTGCTGCAGACACAGCTGGACGGCCGGGCTGCCCGCGAGCACTGCCCGCTGGGGTGGTGGCCTCCAGCTTGAGGGTGTATTGTGCCCTGCCCAAGGGGCAGGGCCGCTGGAGTGAATCCCATGGCTAGGCTTTGGCTCCACAGCCACGGCCACTTTGGTGTGGGCGCACACTTTCCGGAGCTGTGGGTGGGGCAGGTGTGTCACCTGGAGGGAGGGGCTCAGGCTGCAGGAACAGAGTGGCAGTAGCCGATGAAGAGCCCTGCGCGCTGAGTGCTTGGTGTGGCCTGGGCAGTACACCCAGCGCCCACGTGTCACTTCGCGGGGTCCTCACCATGCATCCCCAGGGGACCCGTGACGACTGTGATGAGTAATTACTCCACAGGCTGGGCACTGGCAGCAAAGGACCCAGCACACCGTTGCGGGCCAGCTGCTGCTGGTGCCACATCTCCGTGCAAGAACGGAGGCTGTGATGAGAAGACAGCTCTGGGGGTGGGTGGGCATGGCTGGTTCTGGGGTGGGGAAGGGCTCTGGCTTCTGGGGAGGATGGTGCAGAGGCACAGAGTCCAGGGCAGGTCCACAGTGAGCTCAGGTTAAGCGGACGGCACGCACTCTGCCAGGTCTGGACGGAGGACTCGCCAGGCCCTGTGTTCTGAGGCTGATAGTGTGCCTTTGAGGACAAGAGGAGCGCCTGGCCACTGCCGCAGGCTCCCTGCAGGCACCAGCATGGGGCTCCAGGCAGAGGGCACGTCTCCGCTCGTCCCCTCCAGGTCACCTCTGGAGCCCCAGGTGGCCAGCAGGGCCCCTGGAGCCAAGCGCCCCCGGCATGTACCGTCATGGGGCTGCAGCCGTGCTGGGCAGCTGTGACCGCTTGCTGAGTCCCTTACCAGTGTCCGTGCCTACCCGCTTAGCTTGGGCTGGGTTTCCGCCCTGTCCTGGGAGCTCAGTGCAGGTGGATTCTCCTTCTGAGGCTGCTAGCAGCCCTCTGCCCACAGGGACTGCAGTGCTGTCCTCTGTAGGAGGGCCAGCTGGCGTCTATGAGCAAGGGCAGTTGAGAGCAGGAGGCAGTGCTGAGGCAGGAAGGCGTGGCTCTGGGGGGTGGTGGGAAGCCCAGGGAGCACCTCCTCCGGGTGGGCCCAACCTTCCGCCAAAGAGCCCCTCCGAGCCAGTCCAGGGCTTCCGGGCTCACTCGTCGGTCACTGTCATCAGTCCCGCTCTTTGATACTTGCCGCTGGGTCCAGGCTTCTTTGGTTCTTCCCCAGAGACAGGGGGAAGTATCTTCTGCTGCTGCTAAGTCACTTCAGTTGTGTCCGACTCTGTGTGACCCCATAGATGGAAGCCCACCAGGCTTCCCCATCCCTGGGATTCTCCAGGCAAGAACACTGGAGTGGGTTGCCATTTCCTTCTCCAATGTGTGAAAGTGAAAAGTGAAAGTGAAGTCGCTAAGTCGTGTCGGACACTTAGCGACCCCACGGACTGCAGCCCACCAGGCTCCTCCATCCATGGGATTTTCTAGGCAAGAGTACTGGAGTGGCTTGCCACTGCCTTCTCCGAGGTATCTTCTAGTAGACTCTATTTCTGCTTTCAGTTTCAGATTCGACTAATACCAAATGAGTGCTTTTCCACTGGGCTGCTTCAGGTCAAGAAACACGACAAGACTGCCTCTGCGTCCTCTCCCTCCTCCCAAAGCCCTGGATGAACCTGAAGCCTCTGACTTTGCTCAGTGGGACTTTGCAAGGGCTGATCCACAGCAGCCCGCTTTCTCCAGCTTCTCCTCCCACATGGGGGAAGAACCGGCTGGAAGGAGAAGAGCCTGGTCTCAGGGCTCGGGTGGAGGAGCGACCTCTCGCCACGGGGTGCTGTCTCTGGTCTACTTGCTTCCTCCGGTGCAGGAGGGAGCAGGTGGCAAAGAGGCTTTGTCAAGGTTCTGAGCAGGTGCCCTGGAGCTGGACGCACCGAAACACAGGCTCTCTGCCAGCCCTGATCAGGAGAAGGGGGAGCAGCCCTGCCCCTGGACAGGGTAGGGGGCACCTCTTCTGCATGCACTGGGCTCTGCAGGCAGGGGTCGGTGGGAGGTGGGAGGACCCTGGGGCGGTTGGGAGGATCTTTATACATGAGTGCTGGCAGTGCGTCTCCCAAGTAGACCCAGTGGTCCCTGGGCTCCCTCTTCCTGGAGCCATTGTGGGGCCCAGAGAGTGTTTCCAAAACCTTCCATCTCTGAGTTTTAGAACCCAGTTTGAGTTTGAGGAGGGTTTTAAAACCTGTACCCAAGAACTGTGGAAAATGAGGAGAGCCCACCTAGATTCTAGCCCTGAGTCTGCAGAGCCCAGAGGCCATGGGCACCAGGCTGGCCTCCCAGGGGTTGTCCTTACGGGTCCAGTCACACCCAGCACTTGGGCACACTCACTCTTGCACACACGCGCATGACGTTCACCTCAGAAAAAGCCAGAGGTCACCCAAGGGTGAGAAATGGCTGTCTGGGTCTCTGCTCTGTCCCGAGGCTGGACGTGGAAGGCACCCACCCTGTCCAGCTGCCAGAGGACAGTGGGGTTACCACACGTGGCAGACCACCCCATGAGCCCCCCACCCTGCGTGAGTAGTCCTCGACTACCCTGAGCCCAGTTTGGGTTTGGCAAAAGAGAAGGTACCTGGGAGATGAGGAAAACCTGAGTGTTGGAGAAAACCCAAATAAAGTTGTCCCTAAAGGGGTTGTTAACACCAGGACCAGCAACTTTGGGTCAAGACCCAGTTGCTGACTCAGGTCTCTCCTGACCAGTCTCAGGCTCAGTTTGGGCTCTTAGGAAGACAAAATATTAGAAGACACCTATGGATGGTTTTCAAGATTTATTTCAGAGTGCTGGTCAGCGGCCTATCGAGGGACCTGGTGTGAGAATGCTGACCCTCCTGATACCTGCCCCCACCCCTGTCTGCTGCAGACTTCAGCTTTGCTGTCTTATCACCGATTCCTTCTCAGAAGTTCCTCCTACCTCCCCTGCAGCTGTGCAGGGGTCCGGAGGCTGGTTTACACAGGATGCTCTGTCTCTTCCTTAATTTTGCTGATATGGACAGTTTTTACATTTGTGGCCACGCCAAAGAGGACTGCAGCTATCAGGGCGTACAGGCGAGCGAACACCAGTCTCATGTAGACGAGAACTGTTTTGTCAGGCTCTACCGATCGAAATCGTCTTGGAGGGGGTCCGCTGTCTTCACTCCCTCCATCACCCCTGTTTTTGCAAAGTGGAGGTGCCCAGCCCACGTGGCAATGGCAGTGGCTTTTACTGTTGGAGGGTGAGGAGAGTGAGGGAGAGTGAGGAGAGTGAGGGAGAGTGAGAGAGTGTGAGGGAGAGTGAGGAGGGTGAGGAGAGTGAGGAGAGTGAGGAGAGTGAGGAGAGGGGAGTGAGGAGAGTGAGGAGAGTGAGGAGGGTGAGGAGAGTGAGGAGAGTGAGGAGGGTGAGGAGGGTGAGGAGGGTGAGGAGAGTGAGAGAGTGTGAGGGAGAGTGAGGAGGGTGAGGAGAGTGAGGAGGGTGAGGAGGGTGAGGAGGGTGAGGAGAGTGAGAGAGTGTGAGGGAGAGTGAGGAGGGTGAGGAGAGTGAGGAGAGTGAGGAGGGTGAGGAGAGTGAGGGAGAGTGAGGAGAGTGAGGGAGAGTGAGAGAGTGTGAGGGAGAGTGAGGGAGAGTGAGGAGAGTGAGGAGAGTGAGAGGAGAGAGTGAGGAGAGTGAGGAGAGTGAGGAGGGTGAGGAGAGTGAGGAGAGTGAGGAGAGTGAGGAGAGTGAGGAGAGTGAGGAGGCTGAGGAGAGTGAGGAGAGTGAGAGAGAGTGAGGAGGAGGTGAGGTGGAGAGTGAGGGAGAGTGAGGGAGAGTGAGGAGAGTGAGGAGAGTGAGGAGAGTGAGGAGGCTGAGGAGAGGTGGAGAGTGAGGAGAGTGAGGAGAGAGTAGGGAAGAGGGTGAGGGAGGTGAGGTGAGGAGTGAGGGACAGTGATCGTCACCGAGGGACAGTGAGGGAGACTGAGGAGAGTGAGGGAGAGTGAGGGAGAGTTAGGAGGGTGAGGAGGGTGAGGAGGCTGAGGAGGGTGAGGAGGGTGAGGGAGAGTTAGGAGGGTGAGGAGGGTGAGGAGGGTGAGGAGGCTGAGGAGGGTGAGGAGGGTGAGGAGGGTGAGGGAGAGTGAGGAGAGTGAGGAGGGTGAGGAGGGTGAGGAGAGTGAGGGAGAGTGAGGAGGGTGAGGAGGGAGAGGAGGGTGAGGAGGGTGAGGAGGGTGAGGAGGGTGAGGAGGGTGAGGGAGGGTGAGGAGGGTGAGGAGGGTGAGGAGAGGAGGGTGAGGAGGGTGAGGAGGGTGAGGGAGGGTGAGGGAGGGTGAGGAGGGTGAGGAGGGAGAGGAGGGTGAGGAGGGTGAGGAGGGTGAGGGAGGGTGAGGAGGGTGAGGAGGGTGAGGAGAGTGAGGAGGGTGAGGGAGGGTGAGGAGGGAGAGGAGGGTGAGGAGAGTGAGGAGGGTGAGGAGGGTGAGGGAAAGTCAGGGATAATGAGGAGCAGTGAATCGCAGTAAGGGAGGGTGAGGGAGAGTGAGAGATGGTGAGGGAGGGTGAGGGAGAGTGAGGGGCAGTGAGGGACAGTGATCGTCAGCGAGGGACAGTGAGGGAGAGTGACGGAGAGTGAGGAGAGTGAGCAAGAGTGAGGGGACAGGGAGGTCATTCTGATCAGACACTTGGGGACAGTATGATCAGTGAGGGGACAATTTAAGGATAGTGATGGATAGTGGTGGGATGCTGAAATTAACTGGGAGAAAATGAAGGGACAGGTTAGGTGATTATATAGTTATCTGACTAGGGGATTTTATGTAAAATATTCGGGAAACTCCTGTAAATTAACGATCAATCGAGAAAGCAGGTTGGTTGAACCACAAGACTAAGCAGTCTCGCTTAGCAACAAAACTGTACAATAGAAGCCCGGGATATGCTCCAAGACAGTGGAGCGAGGATGGCCTGAGACCCACATCCTGCCCAGTGAGCTCAGTGAGTTAATGACCCCTGAGCTAGAACAGGTTCTCTGCACACAAAAAGCAACCATTTACGGGAAGGTGACTTTCAAAATGAAAGACCCTCATTGTACTGAGACCTAAAATATTTTCTGGAGTCTATGACAGTCCTGACCTGACCATCTAGGGAGGGAAAAGTAAAGTCTTCTAGCCTACCTGGGGAAGGAACTGATGACTAAAACATGACATTTACTCAAGAGAGACCAAGGAGGTGTTTTCCCTTCCCCACTTCTACTTTGATGGAAAACGGTGTCCACAAAGTTCTCAGGGAGCAGCAGTGCTCCATCACCACTAGCAAGCGTCACAAGCCTCCTAGTCTAAAAAATCATTTCTCATCTACCACTTTACGCTTGCTGAATTCTCCCCACTGACATGAAGGATGGTGTCTGGTACAAAAGCTCTTCAGACACCCCCTGAAATGACCTCAATCTGTTTCATGGTGACAGTGATGGGAAAATGAACAGACAGAGAGGGACTCTGAGGGACACTGAGGAGACCCTGGGGACAGAGAGGGAACCCGAGGGCCCAGCGGGGTGGCCCCCCACCTTGAAGAGGGTCACGGTGGCGCTGTAGCAGACGCTGAGCAGGAAGAGCGTGATGAAGATGGAGATAGTCGTCCAGAGCCCGTCCAGCTCCCCGTCCTGGGCATCCGCACAGTTCTCCTCCTCCAGGAGCAGGTCTGCACAAGGAGGGTTGGTCAGTGCTGTGTCTGCCCACGGGTGGCTGGGCAGGGTCATTGGGGCCTCGGGGCAGGGCTCCCTCTGAGGTGGGGGAAGGTGTCATGATCCTCCCATGGGCTGGGCAGGGGTCACCTGAGGTCAGTCTCTGGGCCTCAGCCCCAGCCTCAGCCCCCACCCCTCCAGCCCTGGCCGCTGTCTGGGCCTGGCCTGTGGGGTCCTGCTCCCATCCTGAGCTATGTCCTGAGCTGGGGCCCTGACCCCACCTCCCTGCAGGACAGAGGCTCAGTTCCCGGCCTGCTCTGCCCTGGGGGTCAGGCCTGGAGCCAGGAGGATGAGCAGAGTGCACGTGCCTGGGCCCTGCCCTTGGGGAAGGAGAGCAGACAGCGCTGGGCTGTGTCCTTGTGCCCGAGGGGTGAGGGTGTCAGGATGAGGGGCTGAGGGGGATCTCAGCCTGCTAGGGAGGGGCATGGGTGCCCAGGGGAGGCGAGGGACGGATGTCTGACTGGTCAGTGTGGTTAGTGTAGGGGGGGGCCGCTGAGCAGCTCATGGGCGCTGGAGGATGGGGACCAGCTGGTGTCCACAGGGAGGGCTCACAAGACCCAGCTCTGGGTCTGGGCCCACAGAGTCGCCCCATGGGTCCCTGAGTGCAAGCCCTGAGCGTGCGGGCGTGTGGGTGTGTGGCAGGGGTTCAGTGTGCTCGTGTGCAGGTGGGTGCCTGTGTGCGGGCTGTCTCATGTGTGTGTGGGGCTGGGGCTTGATGTCTGTGGCTCTGGGCTCAGTGTCCGCAGGGAGCAGCTGGGTCCCTGCCCTGGACGTTCAGGGCTCCCGGCCTGGGCCCTTTTCAGGCACAGGGACGACCTCCCCATGAGCGCACAGGCCTGGCCCCAGGCAGGGAGGGCCAGGCAGAGCCTCCTGGTGGATGGAGGGCAAGGCCTGACCTCGGGAGCCTGAGGGTGAAGTAGGACTCCCTCCCACGGGCACGCCTGGCTCCAGGCAGGCCCAGAGTGGACACATGGACGCTGGACACCCAGGGACAGGGCCCTGGGGACAAGGATGTGGCCCTGCCCCACAGTGTGGCCTGGAGCAGAGGCAGGAAGCATTGGGCCTCAATCTCGGAGGGTCTTGGGGGCTTCCCCCATCCTGTCCAGAGTCTGGCCCAGCAGGTGGTGGCTGGAGGGGGTGGAGCTGCGCCTCTAGCCAAGCCCCTTCATGGCCTCAGGCAGCCCCCAGGTGGCCTGCTGGACCCACTCACTGTGTGTCTGGCCCTGTGCAGGGTCAACTCCCCCTCAGATGATGAACAAAGTGGCCCAGAGTCGGCTCAGCCCACCCCCGGCAGGCCTGGCGGTCACCAGGGCTCTGCCTCGGAAAGAACCAGCACAGCGTTGCAGGGTCCCAGGGCGGCCTGGGTGCTTTATTCATGGCGGCCCAGGAGGAATGCACACAGGGAGGGGCTAGGGCGTCCTGGCTGGACCTGGAGCCCGGGTAGGGTGGGGTGGGAGAGGGCTTGCTGGTGCAGGGACGTGTGGCTCATTTACCCGGAGACTTAGAGATGGACTTCTGCGTGTAGTGATTGTGCAGAGCCTCATGCATCACTACACACGTGTAGCTGTCTCCTTCCTGCCAGCTGATCTTGTTCACCCTGAGCCTGCTGTACAGGAAGTAGGAGCCATCGGCGTCCAGCTGGGGCGGGGTCGTGCCGTACTTGCCCTCCGACTCAGGCTGCCCGTTTCTTTGCCACTCCACGGCGACATAGTCTGGGTAGAAGCCGGTGACCAGGCAGGTGACGCTGACTGTGCTTTTGCTGAGCTCTTCGCGGGGTGGGGCCAGGACGTACACCTGCGGCTCCTGGGGTGTCCCTGTGGGGACAGGCAAAGCTGTTAGCACAGCGGTCACTCTGATCGGCCCACGGGACCCTCCTAGCCTGTCCACCTGGCCCACCTTTGGTCCTGGAGATGGTCCTCACAACGGGTGCCGGGAGGCCTTCATTGTAGACCTTGCACTTGAACTCCTTTCCCCCAGTCCAGTCCTGGTGCTGGATGGGCAGGGCGCTGACCACGCGGTAGGTGCTGTTGAACTGCTCCTCTCTCGGCTTTGTCCTGGCCGTGTGCACCTCCACGTCATCCACGAACCAGGAGAACTGCACCTCGGGGTCGTCCTGGCCGACGTCCACCACCACACACGTGACCTCGGGCTTTCCAGAGATCGTGAGGGTGTCCTTGGGTTTCGGGGGGAAGATGAAGACAGACGGTCCTCCGGGGAGCTCAGGGGCTTTGGGGAAGACATAACAGGTGTCAGCCCCTGGGCAGACTTCCTCTTGGACTTCCACAGCCTCACCTGTGGCCCTTCCGGGCTCTGTCCACATCCGGGGTGTGATGGTGAGACTGGGTGACTTACCTGGGCATTTGCAACATTCGCAGGGCTGCGGTTTGCATCCAGGGTCTGCAGAGAGAGCAGACTTGGGGTTACCAGGGGCAGGAAGCCATGGGCCGGGCTTAGGGCAGGGACGGGTTTTGGCAGCTCTGAGCCCAGGGCCCGTCTCTGTGGGTCCAGGTGTGTGGACGTCGTCCAGCCTGCGGGCACCCTGGACCTGGTGGAAACTCCAGACAACCCCCTCCTCAAGCCTGCGAGACCGTCAGGAGAGAGACAGACAGGGCCTCCCCTGACCCGCCGGGCCTGGCTCCCGTCACCCCTGGGAGGGGCCCTGCAGGCAGGGGCGGCCCCTGGTCTCCTGGAGGGGACGCCCTCCCCGTGGCCCATGTTCTCACCAACACGCTTGTCCACCTTGGTGCTGCTGGCCGGGTGGGCTACGTTGCAGGTGAAGGTCTGGGCTCCTGAGGTGCTGGCGGGCACGGTCACCACGCTGCTGAGAGAGTAGAGCCCGGAGGACTGCAGGACGGCCGGGAAGGTGTGCACGCCGCTGGTCAGGGCACCCGAGTTCCAGGTCACGGTCACCGGCTCGGGCATGTAGCTGGAGACCAGGCAGCCCAGGGTCACGGTGGAGCCAGACGTGTCCCCGCAGCAAGAAGCCAGAGGGTAGACTTTCGGGGGTGTGGTTGAGGCTGTGAGAGAGGAGGCTGGGTGAATGCGGGGTCTGGCAGGACCTCAGGTGCCCAAGCCTGTGGCACCACTGAGCCCAGCCACGGTGTGCTTCCAGAGTCTGACGACTGGCCGGCATGGTCTGGCCACCCGGCTCTGTGCGCTGCAGCTGGGGTGTCTGGACACAGCTGGGGTCAGTGGGTGTGGCCTCCTGGATCAGAGCCCGGGCCCCCTTCTGTCCGGTAGGTGCCTGGCCTGACCCGTGGCCCCTGCTCCCCCAGCCTGGTCAGCTCCCTGGACCTGCAGCCTGTCTGACCACTGAGCCGGTGACCCAAGCCTCCTTGGCCACTCGTACCACCCTGTCAACACACCATGCCAGGCCTGGTCGCACTTTGGCTCCTGAGCCACACAGGCTGCTGGGACAGGCAGACCCTCGGCCCAGGAAGTGCAGTCCCCGCAGTGCCCTCAGGGCGCCTCACCCTGCAGGCCCAGAGCCCTTCCTCTCGGTCTTTGCTCGTCCTTGTCTTGTTCTTCATGCAGACCCTCCGCCAAACAGTGTCCCCATTAGCTTGAGGGGCAGCCCACACCCCTGGTCTCAGCCCTCTGCCTGAGCAGCTGCGGCCTGAGCTCTTCTGGCTCTGTGCCCCTGCTCCCTGACCCCCGTCCCTCACCCTCGTCCAGCACCCACACCCCTGGTCTCAGCCCTCTGGACTCAGCTCTGGACGGCTGTGCTCTTGGGCCCATCTTCTCTGCAGGGCTCAAAATGCCCAGTGTCCCTACATCCTGACCTGACAGCACAAATGGCCCCGTGCAGCCTAGGATCATCTGCTACTGATATGCTCAGCACACACATGGTCAGCGGAGGTCGTCGGCAGGGGTGTGATATCCCAGCCCCTGCTAGGCTGCACAATTTTTGTCTGCTCTCCTAAAATCCTGGGAGAGCTCCCTGAACTCCCAGCCCCCTGCTTATCCCCAGAAGCTGTACCTGCTCCCCCAAAGCACCAGGGGCAACCCTGTCCTCCCAGCCCCCTGCTCACCATCACGGGCTCCTCCCACCCTCCCAGCCCCCTGCTGACCCTCATAATCAGTACCAGCGCTCCCAAAGGACCAGGGGCATCCACTGCCCTCCCAGCCCCTGCTCACCCTCACAAGCTGTACCTGCTCCCCGAAAGCACCAGGAGCATCCCCTAATTACCCAGCCTCCTGCTCACCCTCACAAGCTGTACCTGCTCCCCCAAGCACCAGGGGCACACCCTGCCCTCTGAACCCCCTGCTCACCCTCACAAGCTGTACCTGCACCCCCAAAGCACCAGGGGCACACCCTGCCCTCTGAAACCCCTGCTCACCCTCACAAGCTGTACCTGCTCCCCCAAAGCACCAGAGGCACCCCCTGCCTTCCCAGCACCTGCTCACCCTCATAGGCTGTACCTGCTCCCCCAAAGCAACAGGGGTTCCCCCTGCCCTTCCAACCCTAGCTCACCCTCAGAAGCTGAACCTGCTCCCCCAAAACACCAGGGTAATCCCCTGCCCTCGGAGCCCCCTGCTCACCCTCACAAGCTGTACATGCTCCCTGAAAGCACCAGGGGTATCCCTTATTTGTCCAGCCTCCTGCTCACCCTCATAACCTGTACCTGCTCCTCCAAAGCAGCAGGGGCTCCCCCTGCCCTCCCAGCCCCTGCTCACCCTCATAAGCTGTACCTGATCCCCCAAAGCACCAGGGGAACTCCCTGCCCTCCCAGCCCCTGCTCACCCTCACAAGCTGTACATGCTCCCCCAAAGCAGCAGGGGCACCCCCTGCCCTCCGAGTGCCCTGCTCATCCTCATAACCTGTACCTGCTCTTCTAAAGCACCAGGGGCTCCCCCTGACCTCCAAGCCCCTGCTCACCCTCACAAGTTGTACTTGCTCCCCCAAAGCACCAGCAGCACCAATTGCCTTCCCAGCACCTGCTCACCCTCATAGGCTGTACCTGCTCCCCTAAAGCAGCAGGGGTTCCCCCTGCCCTTCCAACCCTAGCTCACTCTCAGAAGCTGAACCTGCTCCCCCAAAACAGCAGGGCCATCCCCTGCCCTCCGAGCCCCCTGCTCACCCTCACAAGCTGTACATGCTCCCTGAAAGCACCAGGGGCATCCCTTATTTGTCCAGCCTCCTGCTCACCCTCATAACCTGTACCTGCTCCTCCAAAGCAGCAGAGGCTCCCCCTGACCTCCAGCCCCTGCTCACCCTCACAAGCTCTTCCTGCTCCCCCAAAGCACCAGGGGCTCCCACAGCCCTCCCAGCACCTGCTCACCCTCATAGGCTGTACCTACTCCCCCAAAGCACCAGGGGCACCCCCTGCCCTCCCAGCCCCTGCTCACCCTCATAGGCTGTACCTGCTCCTCCAAAGCAGCAGGGGTTCCCCATGCCCTCCCAGCCTCAGCTCACCCTCATAGGCTGTACCTGCTCCTCCAAAGCAGCAGGGGTTCCCCATGCCCTCCCAGCCCCAGCTCACCCTCAGAAGCTGAACCTGCTCCCCCAAAGCACCAGGGGCACCCCATGCTCTCCGAGCCCCCTGCTCACCCTCACAAGCTGTACCTGCTCCCCCAAAGCACCTGCCCACCCAGCACCTGCTCACCCTCACAAGCTGAACCTGCTCCCCCAAAACACCAGGGGCATGCCCTGCCCTCCCAGCCACAGCTCACCCTCAGAAGCTGAACCTGCTCCCCCAAAGCACCAGGGGCACACCCTGCCCTCTGAACCCCCTGCTCACCCTCACAAGCTGTACCTGCTCCCTAAAGCACCAGGGGTACACCCTGCCCACCCAGCACCTGCTCACCCTCATGGGCTATACCTGCTCCCCCAAAGCACCAGGGGCATGCCCTGCCCTCCCAGCCCCAGCTCACCCTCACAAGCTGAACCTGCTCCCCCAAAGCACCAGGGGCACCCAATGTCCTCCCAGCCCCAGATCACCCTCACAAGCTGCACCTGCTCCCTAAAACACCAGGGGTACACCCTGCCCACCCAGCACCTGCTCACCCTCATGGGCTATACCTGCTCCCCCAAAACACCAGGGACATGCCCTGCCCTCCCAGCCCCAGCTCACCCTCAGAAGCTGAACCTGCTCCCCCAAAGCACCAGGGGCACCCCATGCTCTCCGAGCCCCCTGCTCACCCTCACAAGCTGTACCTGCTCCCCCAAAGCACCTGCCCACCCAGCACCTGCTCACCCTCACAAGCTGAACCTGCTCCCCCAAAACACCAGGGGCATGCCCTGCCCTCCCAGCCCCAGCTCACCCTCAGAAGCTGAACCTGCTCCCCCAAAGCACCAGGGGCACACCCTGCCCTCTGAACCCCCTGCTCACCCTCACAAGCTGTACCTGCTCCCTAAAGCACCAGGGGTACACCCTGCCCACCCAGCACCTGCTCACCCTCATGGGCTATACCTGCTCCCCCAAAACACCAGGGACATGCCCTGCCCTCCCAGCCCCAGCTCACCCTCAGAAGCTGAACCTGCTCCCCCAAAGCACCAGGGGCACCCCATGCTCTCCGAGCCCCCTGCTCACCCTCACAAGCTGTACCTGCTCCCCCAAAGCACCAGGGGCACACCCTGCCCACCCAGCACCTGCTCACCCTCACAAGCTGAACCTGCTCCCCCAAAACACCAGGGGCATGCCCTGCCCTCCCAGCCCCAGCTCACCCTCAGAAGCTGAACCTGCTCCCCCAAAGCACCAGGGGCACACCCTGCCCTCTGAACCCCCTGCTCACCCTCACAAGCTGTACCTGCTCCCTAAAGCACCAGGGGTACACCCTGCCCACCCAGGACCTGCTCACCCTCATGGACTATACCTGCTCCCCCAAAGCACCAGGGGCATGCCCTGCCCTCCCAGCCCCAGCTCACCCTCACAAGCTGAACCTGCTCCCCCAAAGCACCAGGGGCACCCAATGTCCTCCCAGCCCCAGATCACCCTCACAAGCTGCACCTGCTCCCTAAAACACCAGGGGTACACCCTGCCCACCCAGCACCTGCTCACCCTCACGGGCTATACCTGCTCCCCCAGATCTCCAGAAGCCCCCCTGCCCTCCCAGCCCCTGCTCACCTGCAGCCTTGCTGCCCCCTGTCCCTAGGCTGCCCCCTCAGCCTCCCCTGCCCCTCTGGCCCCTCTGGCAGTCCTCATCCCTACCAGCTCCACTCCTCACCCCTTTATTTCCTGGGCTCAGCTCTCGCCCCTGGACTTGCCAGCTGCCCGCGCGGCCTCCGGGCAGCTCTCCCCTGGAGGAGCTCTGTCCAATGGGCCCTCCTGGCGGAGGTGCTGCCCTGCTCTCTGCTCGTCTCTGTCCCTCCACCTACACCCTCCTCTGGCCCCTTGCTGCCTCCAGTTTTCGGGTCACCTGCCCTTTCTGCGGCTCCCACTGCTGGTCCTCAGGCCCCGGATGCTGGTTAGCCCCCCGCGTCCTGGGGCGCTGAGGGCTCAGCCCCGTGCTGCGCGCTGTGGACATGGAGCCTGGCTGGCCCTGCAGGCCTGCACTCGGCTCTGCCGCTGCGCTCGGCCCCAGCCCAGTCGGGACCCACAGTCCCCGCACGTGGCCCTGCCTGGGGCCCACGCCGGCTCCACCGGCCTGTCCGGAGCCTTGGCTGCCCTGGTTCGGCTCCCTCCCCTGCGTCCTCAGGTCAGATCCTCCTTCCGTCCTGTCCCGGCTGGTCCTCACGCCCGCCCAGCCCCGGCCTGCAGAGCCCCTGGCACGCGCGGCCCTCCCCGCCCGTCCCCCAGCCGTCCTGCTCCTCGACAGCCCGGCAGCCCCCGAGTGCCCCAGTCCCGGGGAAGCAGTGCTCCTGGTGCGGTGCGCCCGGCCCGGGTTCTGTCCCCGCGCTTTACCCGCACCGTGGTCGGGGCAACTGCCTCCACGGGCCGCTCAGCTGCTGCAGCCCCTCCGGGGGTCCCGAGGCCTGTCTCCCTCCAGGGCTCTCATTTCTGTCCCTGTGCACTCATCCTTGGTGTCGCCACTCACCCATGGTGGGGGCCGTGGAGGGGGCTCCTGGCTGCTTCCCAGCTCTGGCCCCAGACACATGTGGCTCCTGGGGTCTGCGCGCTGTGTCTGCAGCCCCGCTCCCTAGCACTTGGTCACTGGTCCCAAGAGGCATGAGTTCCCTTCCCCCAGTGCCATGAACACTAAGAACTGGAATGAAACCCGGTGACGCGACTTGCTTCCTGAAGTTCCCTGTGCTCTGTGTCTGCAGCCCTGCTTCCTAGGACTTGGCCACCGGTCCCAGGAGGCATGAGGTCCCTTCCCCCAGTGCCGTGAACACTAAGAACAGGAATGAAACCCAGTGACGCGACTTGCTTCCTGAAGTTCCCTTTTCTTCTGAGTGTTTTCTGTCTCAGAGGGCCTGGGGGAGTCCAGATGCGGCTGAGGTACGTCTTGTGGGTTGGTGGGGTGGTTTAAGCGGCACCCTCGCACCCAGGGGAGGAGTGGGAATTCTAGCCATCACGGGTATTCCACTTCCTCATGTATTGTGCCTGGTTGACCCACCACAACCCAGGGATAAATTAGAAGTTTGGTGTTAACATATCCAGATGACTGCATATACAGTAGATAACCAGCAAATCCCTACAGTACAGCACAGAAGTCCTAAGAATAGGGATCAAGGACGAGAAAGGAATACAAGGAATCCAAAATGGAAAATAAGAAAAATATCACTGCTTGCTGATGACATGATCTAATACATTCAAAATGCTAAAGAAGGCACCAGAAAACTCCTAGAGCACCGTAATGAATTGGATAAAATTTATGGATACAAAATTAATACATAGAAATCTGTTGCATTCTATATGGCAGCAATGAAATACCGTAAAGAGAATTTAAGGAAAGAATACCATTTACCATCCCATCAAAAAGAATAAAATACCTAGGGATAAACCTTCCATAGGAGGCAAAATTCCTCTGCTCTGAAAGCTATGACACTGATGAAAGAAATTAAGGTGACACTAACAGATGAAAAGATACTCTTAAATCAGAAGAATCAATATTGTGCCAATGACACTTCTACCCAAAGGAATCTACAGGTTCAATGTAACACCTATCAGATGACCAATGGCAATTTTCCAGACCCAGAACAAAATTTTTAAAAATTTGTTGGGAGACATGCTGCTGCTGCTGCTGCTAAGTCACTTCAGTCGTGTCCGACTCTGTGTGACCCCATAGACGGCAGCCCACCAGACTCCCCCGTCCCTGGGATTCTCCAGGCAAGAACACTGGAGTGGGTTGCCATTTCCTTCTCCAATGTGTGAAAGTGAAAAGGGAAAGTGAAGTTGCTCAGTCGTGTCCGACTCTTAGCGACCCCATGGACTGCAGCCTACTAGGCTCCTCCATCCATGGGATTTTCTAGGCAAGAGTACTGGAGTGGCTTGCCGAGACATAGAGACCCTAAATAGTCAAAGCAATCTCAAGAATCAAAAATGGAGATGGAGGCATCGGGCTCCCTGACTTCAGAGTATACTACAAAGCTACAGTCATCAAAACATTATGGTGTTGGCACAAAACCAGTTATAAATATCAGTGATCCATGAAACAGGGTAGATAGCCCAGGAATAATCCCACCCACCTATGATCAATTCATGTATGATGCAGGAGGCAAGAGTGTGAGATGGAGAAACAACAATTTCTTGAATAAGTTCTGGGAAAACCGGATTGCCACTTGTTGATAAATGAAATTATAAACTCTCTAGTGCCATGGGCAAAGATAAACTGAAAATGGATTAGAGACAGAAGTGTGCAATGGGAGGCGATGAAACGGAAAGAGGAAACGTGGGCAGAACTCTCTTGACATAAACCAAGATGGTGTCTGCATGTACCCATCTCCTAGAGCAATAGAAACAAAAAGAAAAATAAACCAAGGGGACCCAATTAAGCTGAAAGGCTTTTGTACAACATGGAAACCATCAACGAAACAAGACTACCTGCAGAAGAGAAGATATTTGCAAATCGCCTGACCACTAAAGGATAAACTTCCAAAACGTGTAAGCAGCTCATACAGCTCAGCTTAAAAAAAAGCTAGACAACCCATGAGGAGAGAGGAAATCGGCTAAGATGGAGTATTCAGGCTCTCTTGCCCCACACTTTGTAAATAGTGACTGTGTAATAGCTGAGATCATTCACAGCACTGCACATGCTTGTCATGAGGTACTGGCTTGCTCAAGGTTTGTGTGGTATCCATATGTGAGCTCCACCTAGAAAGCGGCAGCATTTTACTGCTTCTGCTTTATTGACTACACTAAAGCCTTTGAATTGGTGGATCACAGCAGACTGGAACATTGTTAAAGAGAGGGGAATACCAGACCACATTACCCGCCTCCTGAAAAACCTGTATGCAGGTCAAGAAGCAACAGTTAAAACCAGATAAGGAACAATGGACTGGTTCAAATTTGGAAAAGGAGAACATCAAGATTGTATTTTGTCACCCTGCTTATTTAACTTCTGTGCAGAGTACATCATGAGGAACACTGGGCTGGAAGAAGCACCAACTGGAATCAAGATTGCCGGGAGAAATAGCAATAACCTCAGATATGCAGGTGACACAACCCTTATGGTAGAAAATGAAGAGGAACTAAAGAGCCTCTCGATGAAAGTGAAAGAGGAGATTGAAAAAGCTGGCTTAAAACTCAATATTTGAAAAATGAAGATCATGACATCCATGGCAAAATAGATGGGGAAACAATGGAAACAGTGACAGACAATTTTCTTTTGCTCCAAAATCACTCCAGATGGTGACTGCAGCCATGAAATTAAAAGACACTTGTTCCTTGGAAGAAAAGCTATGACCAGTGTAGACAGTACATTTGAAAGCACAGACATTACTTTGCCAACAAAGGTCTGTCTAGTCAAGGCTATGGTTTTTCCAGTGGTCATGTTTGGATGTGAGAGTTGGACCATAAAGAAAGCTGAGCACGGAAGAATTGATGCTTTTGAAGTGTGGTGCTGGAGAAGACTCTTAAGAGTCCCTTGGACTGCAAGGAGATCCAAACAGTCCACCATACAGGAGATCAGTCCTGGGTGTTCATTGGAAGGACTGAAGCTGAAACTCCAATACTTTGGCCACCTTATGTGAAGAACAGTCTCATTGGCAAAGATCCTGATGCTGGGAAAGACTGAAGGCAGGAGGAGAAGGGGACGACAGAGGATGAGATGGTTGGATGGCATCACTGACTCAATGGACATGAGTTTGAGCAAGCTCCGGGCATTGGTGATGGACAAGGAAGCCTGGCGTGCTGCAATCCATGGGGTTGCAAAGAGTCGGACACGACTGAGCAGCTGGACTGACTGACAGGGGTCACTTTCTCTGTCCTGGTCTCCCCACTGGGCCTCTTCCCTCTACAGGCTGCACTGTGACTGGGGTCTGGGGCTCTCTTGTGTTGGTTTGAAGTGTTTGATCCCACATGCCTTTCTGGTTGTCCCTGAAGGCCTCACCCCACTTTGGGGAGAGAACTTCTGGGCTTCATTTGGGCCATCCTGTGGTTAGGTGTAGTCCCTTATTTGACCCAAACTGAGGCTAATCAGAAGAGGGAGCCGGACCCACATCCACCATTCCCCTGTGGTCTGGGTACAGGGACCCTTGGGATGGCCCTCCGTGTGCCAGCTGCTGCCCAGAGGTGAATTGTCACCATGTTAAATGAGCGATGCTGGTTTGGGGTAAATGGGACAGGTCAGGTCCAAAAAGATATGCGGGGCTTCTCATATAAGTCATCACCTCACAGAGGGATGGCTCTCAGCGGGGCCAGGCTCTCCTGGATCCTACTCCTTGCAGGATCTTTGACCACTGTCTGTCTTCTTCTCCTCTTTGGCCCACATCAATTTATCCTCTTAGAAAGACATGTCTCCTCCAGATCACAGCCATTCCATGTCCAGATGATGGTGAGGCGGGATCCCAGCCACTCCCTGCAGCAGGATTCACCAGACAGAATCTACGGCCCGAGGTAGGTAGAGTCCAGGAGTCCAATACCAGCATGAAGGAGCTACAGAAGGACCATTGCCCTCATCCCTCTAATTAGATCCCTTGGAGTCCAGCTACCTCGGGGGGATTCACAGTAGGAGACAGATGGCCCCACCAGTGGGGTCAGTGTGGCCTCTCTCTCCTGGCTCTTTCTAGTAAAGTTCCCTTAAAATACAACCCATGAGTGAACTCTGGGCTAGGTGCTTGTGGTCCATTGGAAGTGGGTGGTGCCCCCACCAGAGGATGTGAACAAAGGGCAGAAGGAAGAGAGTAGAGGAGTGAACCTGGCCCCAAGGGCCCAAGTGTCCAGCCAGGACACTGGAGTTCGGGCAAGTGGAGAAGGCAGGACACTTTGTCCTTCTTCAAATACTTTAATGCCCACAGAAACCCCAGTTCAGACTTCACACCTGCTCTGCTCACCTCCAGCTCAGACTCACTGCCCTGCCCCACACGAAGGTCAAACAACAGTTCCACTCCCAGTGGGCAAACCCTAAGGGGTCAGTCACAGTTGGTGCTGAGGCCACAGAAATACAGCTACACAGCATCAAGGTGGACCTAGTCACCACCCAACCCATCGACCCGCTGAGCTCAGGCAAAGCGGCCAGTCTTTAGGCCCTGTCCCACCAGTTGGCCTAGATGGCCTGGTGAGCAAGTAAGTGCATCTGGAGCCCCATGGAAACAGGGTAGAGTGATGGACACAGGTGCCCAAGGGCAGGGTTCCTTCAGATACAAAGAGCACTCTGCACCCAATGAACAGAAAGACACTTGACCAGGGGGGCTTCACAGGAAGGAGAACGGGGTGGCCACCAGCAGGAGGAAAATGATCAATAATTAGAAAAGGAACATAAGGAGGAAACTGGGGGCAGGGACCTTCTGGGCCTCCTGAGGGTGGCTGAGCGTGTAGACCATACTTCAGGGCAGGGTGGCCTCATGCCCAGTACAGAGTGCCCAGACTGTGTTGACAGGAGAGTCCACTTTCAGTGAAGACCCTTCTCACAGCTACCGTCCACGCTGGGAGGTCACATCCCGTGGATGCTGGCACAACCCTGCAGCCTATAGGGATCGAGGGTAGAACACCCAAGGTTGGGCAACTCTGAGGTTGTCCAGAGACACCAAGGGTCTGGTTCACATAGAACGTGAGACCAGGAGAGAGTCTCATACAAGGTCAAGGCCACAGCCCTGGTCTGCTCCACTCTCACAGGTCAAAACTCACTGGAAATCTCTTCCGGGCCGGTGGAAGGGGGCATCTGTGCAGGAGGTGGAGGGGCCAACTCGCCCAGGTTAAATCCCAGGGGGGCCTCATGAACATTCCTCTTCGTGAGACACTGGAGCCAAGGCCAGACCATTAAGAGTCTCAGAACAATGACCTATGAAGGCAGCCACCAGCCCACAGGAACCAGACTGGGACACAACCCTCTCCCTCCACCCTAGATTTGCAAGTTGTCAGACCTCTATCTCTATCTACAGCCCAGGAAGCCCTACCACCACTCTATGACTTCCTCCCATGGCCCAGTCTTCTTTAACACCCCATGGCTTCCTGGGCTTTGTCCTTGCTTCCTACTGAGGACCAAGCAGAGACAGCTGGACAGGACGTGTCCAACCTTCACACTGGGGTCCACATCGTGTCAGCCATCCAGCTTTCCCAGCCTCGCAGATTCCATCACATCCCTGATTTCTCTATAGGAAATCACATCACATTTCCTATAGAGAAAGTTTCTATACACAGAAAATATTTTAACCTGCTAACATACACATTGTATATTAAGAATGTTATAGGCCTTCAGTTCAGTTCACTATGTCATGTCCGACTCTTTGTGATCTCATGGACTGCAGCACGCCAGGCTTCCCTGTCCATCACCAACTCCCAGAGTTTGCTCAAACTCTTGTACATTGAGTTGGTGATGCCATCCAACAATCTCATCCTCTGTCATCCCCTTCTCCTACTGCCTTGAATCAGGGTCTTTTCTCCTCCTGCCTTTCTCAGCATCAGGGTCTTTTCCAAGGAGTCAGTTCTTTATATCAGGTGGCTAAAGTATTGGAGCTTAAGCGTAAGCATCAGTCTTTCCAATGAATATTCAGGACTGATTTCCTTTAGGATTGACTGGTTTGATCTTGCAGTCCAAGGGACTCTCAAGAGTCTTCTCCAACACCCTAGTTCAACAACCTCAATTCTTCAGTGCTCAGCTTTCTTTATGGTCCATTTCTCACATCCATACATGACCACTGGAAAAACTGTAGCCTTGACTAGATGGACCTTTGTTGGCAAAGTAATGTCTCTGCTTTTTAATATGCTATCTAGGTTTGTCATGGCTTTTCTTCTAAGGAGTAAGTGTCTTTTAATTTCATGGCCACAGTCACTATCTGCAGTGATTTTGGAGCCTAAGAAAATAAAGTCTGTCACTGCTTCTATTGTTTCCCCATCTATTTGCCATGAAGTGATGGGACCGGATGCCATGATCTTTGTTTTATGAATGTTGAGTTTTAAACCAGCTTTTTCACTCTCCTCTTTCACTTTCATCAAGAGGCTTTTTAGTTCCTCTTCACTTTCTGCCATAAGGGTGGTGTCATCTGCATATCTGAGGTTATTGATATTTCTCCCTGCAATATTGATTCCAGCTCATGCTTCATCCATCCAGGCATTTCACATGATGTACTCTGCATATAAGTTAAATAAACAGGGTGACAATGTACAATCTTATTTTTCTCCTTTCTTAATATGGAAAAAGTCCTTTGTTGCATGTCCAGTTCTAACTGTTGCTTCTTCTGCATACAGATTTCTTAGGAGGCAGGTAAAGTGGTCTGGTATTCTGACCTTTAAGAATTTTCCAGTTTGTTGTGATTTACACAGTCAAAGGCTTTGGCGTAGTCAATAAAGCAGAAATAAATGTTTTTCTGGAACTCACTTGCTTTTTTAATGATCCAACAGGTGTTGGCAATTTGATCTCTGGTTCTTCTGTCTTTTCTAAATCCAGCTTGAACATCTGGAAGTTCTCGGTTCACATACAGTTGAAGCTTGGTTGGAGAATTTTGAGAATTATTTGTAAACTGTGGAAATTCTGAAAGAGATGGGAATACCAGACCACCTGACCTGCCTCTTGAGAAACCTATATGCAGGTCAGGAAGCAACAGTTAGAACTGGACATGGAACAACAGACTGGTTCCAAATAGGAAAAGGAGTACGTCAAGGCTGTATATTGTCACCCTGCTTATTTAACTTATATGCAGAGTACATCATGAGAAATGCTGGCCTGGAAGAAGCACAAGCTGGAATCCAGATTGCCAGGAGAAATATCAATAACCTCAGATATGCAGATGACACCACCCTTATGGCAGAAAGTGAAGAGGAACTAAAGAGCCTCTTGATGAAAGTGAAAGGGGAGAGTGATAAAGTAGGCTTAAAGCTCAACATTCAGAAAACTAAGATCATGGCATCTGGTCCTATCACTTCATGGCAAATAGATGGGGAAACAGTGGGTGACTTTATCTTTCGGGGCTCCAAAATCACTGCAAATGGTGGCTGCAGCCATAGACGCTTACTCCTTGGAAGGAAAGTTACGACCAACATAGATAGCATATTAAAAAGCAGAGATATTACTTTGCCAACCAAGGTCCTTCTAGTCAAGGCTATGGTTTTTCTAGTGGTCGTGTATGCATGTGAGAGTTGAACTGTGAAGAAAGCTGAGTACCGAAGAATTGATGCTTTTGAACTGTGGTGCTGGAGAAGACTTGAGAGTCCCTTGGACTTCAAGGAGACCCAACCAGTCCATTCTAAAGGAGATCAATCCTGGGTGTTCATTGGAAGGACTGATGCTAAAGCTGAAACTCCAATCCTTTGGCCACCTCGTGCAAAGAGTTGACTCATTGGAAAAGACCCTGATTCTGGGAGGGATTGAGGGCAGGAGGAGAAGGGGACAACAGAGGAAGAGATGGCTGGATGGCATCACTGACTCAATGGACATGACTTTGGATAAACTCTGGGAGTTGGTGATGGACAGGGAGGCCTGACATGCTGCGATTCATGGGGTTGCAGAGTCGGACACGACTGAACAACTGAACTGAACTGACTGAATTGATATAAATGCAATAGTGTGGTAGTTTGAACATTCTTTGGCATTGCCTTTCTTTGGGATGGAATGAAAACTAACCTTTTCCAATCCTGTGGTCAGTGCTGAGTTTTCCAAATTTGCAGGAATATTGAGGGCAGCACTTTGACAGCATCATCCTTAAGACTTGAATTAGCTCAGCTGGAATTCCATCACCTCCACCAGCTTTGTTTGCAGTGATGCTTTCTAAGGTCCGCTTGACTTCAGACTCCAGGATTTCTGGCTCTAGGTGAGTGATCATTACCATTGTGGTTTTATGGGTCATGAAGGTCTTTTTTGTATAGTTCTTCTGTGTATTCTTGCTACCTCTTCTTAATCTCTTCTGCTTCTGTTAGGTCCATACCATTTCTGTCCTTCCTTGTGCCCTTCTTTGCATGAAATGTTCCCTTGATATCTCTAACTTTCTTTAGGAGATTTCTAGTCTTTCCCATTCTATTGTTTTCCTCTATTTCTTTGCACCGGTCACTGGGGAAGGCTTTCTGATCTCTCCTTGGAACTCTGCATTCAGCTGGGTATATCTTTCCTTTTCTCCTTTGCCTTTTGCTTCTCTTCTTTTCTCAGCTATTTGTAAGACCTCCTCAGACAGCCATTTTGCTTTTTTTCCATGGGAATGGTCTTGATCATTGTCTCCTATACAATGTCATGAACCTCCAACCATAGTTCTTCAGGGAGTCTGTCTATCAGATCTAATCCCTTGAATCTATTTGTCACTTCCACTGTATAATCGTAAGGGATTTGCTTTAGGTCATATCTGAACTGTCTAGTGGTTTTCCCTACTTTCTTCAATTTAAGTCTGAATTTTGCAGTTAGGAGTGCAATCTGAGCCAGAGTCAGCTCCCTGTCTTGTTTTTGTTGACTGTATAGAGCTTCTCCATCTTCAGCTGGAAAGAATATAATCAGTCTGATTTTGGTGTTGACCATCTGGTGATGTCCATGTGTAGAGTCGTCACTTTGTTTTTGGAAGAGGGTGCTTACTATGACCAGTGTGTTCTCTTGGCAAAACTCTGTTAGCCTTTGTCCTGCTTCTTTTGTGCTCCAAGGTCAAACTTGCCTGTTACTCCAGGTATCTCTTGACTTCCTACTTTTGCATTCCAGTCCCCTATGATGAAAAGGCATCCTTTTTTGGTGTTAGTTCTAGAAGGTCTTGTAGGCCATCATAGAACTGTTCAATGTCAGCTTCTTTGGCATTAGTGGTTGGGGCATAGACTTGGATTACTGTGAACTGAATGGCTTGCCTTGGAAAAGAACAGAGATGATTCTGTCATTTTTGAGATTGCACCCAAGTACTGCATTTCAGAATCTTTTGTTGACTATGAGGGCTACTCTATTTCTTCGAAGGGATTCTTGCCCGTAGTAGTAGATATAATGGTCATGTGAATTAAATTTGCCCATTCCAGTCCATTTTAGTTCATTGATCCCTAAAATGTCAGTGTTCACTCTTGCCATCTCCTGTTTGACCACTTTCAATTTACCTTGTTTCCTGGACTTGACATTCCACGATCCTATGCAATATTGTTTTCTACAGCATTGGATTTTACGTCCATCACCAGTCACATCTACTGGGCGCTGTTTTCACTTTGGCTCCCTCTTTTCATTGTTTTTGGAGTTATTTTCTCCATTCTTCTTCAGGATCATATTGGGCATCTACCGACCTGGGGAGTTCATCTTTCAGTGCCCTATCTTTTTGCCTTTTTATGCTGTTCATGGGGCTCTCCAGGCAAGAATGCTGAAGTGGCTTGCCATTCCCCTCTCCAGTGGACCGCGTTCTGTCAGAACTCTCTTCCCACCGTGGCCCGTCTGTCTTGGGTGGCCCTGCACGGCATGGTGCATAGTTTCACTGAGTGAGACCAGGCTGTGATCCATGTGATCAGTTTGGTTAGTTTTCTGTGACTGTGCTTTTCATTCTGTCTGTCCTCTGAGGGAGAAGGATAAGAGGCTTATGGAAGCTTTCTATTGGAAGATACTGACTGTGAGGGAAAAGAAAGAAAAAATGTGAAGTCGCTCAGTCGTGTCTGACTCTTTGTGATCCCATGGACTGTAGTCTACCAGGCCTCTCTGTCCATGGGACTTTCCAGGCAAGAGTACTGGAGTGGGTTGCCATTTCCTTCTCCAGGGGATCTTTCTGACCCAGGGATTGAACCCAGGTCTCCTGCATTGCAGGCAGATGCTTTACCCTCTGAGCCACCAGGGACTGGGTCTTATCCTGATAGGGCCACACTCAGTAAATCTTTAATTCAATTTTCTATTGATGAGCTGCGTTCCCTCCCTGTTGTTTGGCTTGAGGCCAAACTGTCAACCCATGCCTCCACCTGAGACTTATGGACACTCACAGGTAAATCTGGCTCAGTCTCCTACTGGCTTCCAAAGTCAAATTCCCTGGGGGTTCTCAGTGCCTTTGCTGGATCTACAGGTTGGGAAATCTGTGTGGGTCCTAGAACTTTCTTAACAGTGTGAGAATTTCTTTGGTATATTGATTGGTAAATCAATCTTATTACCTGCCACATCAAGGGACAGCTGGGGCTTCTTGATGGAGATGTCTTTTGGGCTTAAACCACAGCGCACTTTGGCTATCCAGCATGGCCATCTCAGCAGTGGGATCCCCCGCCTCCTGGGGTCAAAGAGAGTTCCATCTCCAGTGACCTGTCTGTTTTCAGACCGTGCATGGCCTAGGCAAGAATACATAGAGGAACTGTACAAAAAAGATCTTCATGACCCAGATATCATGATGGTGTGATCACTCACCTGGAGCCAGACATCCTGGAATGTGAAGTCAAGTGGGCCTTACAAACACCACTATGAACAAAGCTAGTGGAGGTGATGGAATCCCATTTGAGCTATTTCAAATCCTGAAAGATGATGCTATGAAAGTGCCGCACTCAATATGCCAGCAAATTTGGAAAACTCAGCAGTGGCCCCAGGACTGGAAAAGGTCAGTTTTCACCCCAATCCCAAAGAAAGGGAAAGCCAAAGAATGCTCAAACTACCACACAATTGCACTCATCTCACACGCTAGTAAAGTAATGCTCAAAATTCTCCAAGCCAGGCTTCAGCAATACATGAACCATGAACTTCCAGATGTTCAAGCAGGTTTTAGAAAAGGCGGAGAAACCAGAGATCAAATTGCCAGCATCCACTGGATCATTGAAAAAGCAAGAGAGTTCCAGAAAAATGTCTATTTCTGCTTTACTGACTATGCCAAAACCTTTGACCATGTCGATCACAATAAACTGGAAAATTCTGAAAGAGATGGAAATACCAGACCACCTGACCTGCCTCTTGAGAAATCTGTATACAGGCCAGGAAGCAACAGTTAGAACTGGACATGGAAAAACAAACTGGTTCCAAATAGGAAAAGGAGTATGTCAAGGCTGTATATTGTCACGCTGTTTATTTAACTTAAATGCAGAGTAAATTATGAGACACGCTGGGCTGGATGAAGCACAAACTGGAATCAAGATTGCTGGGGGAGGTATCAATAACCTCAGATATGCAGATGGAAGCACCCTTATGGCAGAAAGTGAAGAAGAACTAAAGAGCCTCTTGATGAAAGTGAAAAAGGAGAGTGAAAAAGTTGGCTTAAAGCTCAATATTGAGAAAACTAAGTTCATGGCATCTGGTCTCATCACTTCATGGCAAATGGATGGGGAGACAGTGGAAACAGTGGCTGACTTTATTTTGGGGGGCTCCAAAATCACTGCAGATGGTGACTGCAGCCATGAAATTAAAAGATGCTTGCTCCCTGGAAGGAAAGTTATGACCAACCTAGACAGCATATTAAAAAGCAGAGACATTAGTTTGTCAACAAAGGTCCATCTAGTCAAGGCTATAGTTTTTCAGTAGTCATGTATGAATGTGAGAGTTGGACTAAAAAGAAAACTGAGCACCAAAGAATTGATGCTTTTGAACTGTGGTGTTGGAGAAGACTCTTGAGAGTCCCTTGGACTGCAAGGAGACCCAACCAGTCCATCCTAAAGGAGATCAGTCCTGAGTGTTCACTGGAAGGACTGATGTTGAAGCTGAAACTCCAATAGTTTGGCCACCTGATGTGAAGAGCTGACTCATTTAAAAAGACCCTAATGCTGGGAAAGATTAAAGACAGGAGGAGAAGGGGATGACAGAGGATGAGATGGTTGGATGGCTTCACCAACTCAGTGGAGATGAGTTTGAGTAAATTTTAGGTGAATTGGTGATGGACAAGGAGGCCTGGCATGCTGTGGTCCATGGGATCATGAAGAGTCAGATGACTGAAGGACTGAACTGAACTGAACTAATGGCCTAGGCGGCCTCTTCTGGTACTCATGGGCCCAGAGGCTGGTTGACTTGCATTGGAAGCATTCCTTCCTGTTGCTTTTACCTTGGGTCTTCCTGGGTTGCAGGGCATGGCTGTGGGCAGGCTATCAATTCACCTTGAGCTCTGGCCTGCCTCTACTCATGTCAAGTTCTTTCCTTCTCCTCAGTCTGATCTCGATTATTAAATACCCCGAAGATCACCTCTAGCTGCTGGGGCATAGGAGTTTGTAAGTTTAAGAGCTGGGTTTTGAGGGAGAACAGGACACTACCCAGGATTACTGAGAAGTCTTTCCATCTAATGATATAGTCTGGTAATTTCCTAGTTTTGTATCTTCAGTAGAAATATTTCAAAGTGGCATGTGACCACTTAATGCAGAGTCTGGGTTTCTCTATAATAAAATCCCTTTGCCAAATGTAGGAGTTGCAGACTTGCTACTGGCAAGAGTGAAGCAAATGGGTGAGTAAAACTATCCTGTTGTGGGAGCATTTTCCTCTAGAAGTTGAGTCTTGATAAAAGTGTCAATGCAGGAATCCCACTCCTGGGAAGCTAACAGTATCACCTGATGGGACCTGCAAACTGTATCTGGGCAATAATGTTGGAGTTACTTGAGATGGCAGGCAGGATGCCTATGTTCTGATGTGCTTGGGTGAGTAGCTGAACCAGCCAAGGAGAGGTTGAATGAGAAACAAAGGATTCTTGGTTAATCTGAAGACTTCATTTGGGAACCAAAAATCTTTCAACAAATAATCTCTTGGACCTTGAACCACATATTTCCCCTGAAAAGTGCATTTTTTCCAGCAAAATTTTGTTGGGGGTTATGTTATTAAGGAACTGAGATGAATATATGGAAGTTATTTAATGGCATAGAAATCTAAAGACCTGCAAGGAGACCTAAAAATCCCAACCCTTGTTACGACTTTTTAAAAGATTGTGGAATTATCAAAGTGCACATGAATCAAGTTTTAATATGCTGTATGATGGGTGGATGAGGCTGTCCATTGTACCATTTCTTTCTTTGAATTCTCAGGCATGGTTTGGCAGTGCAAAAACTATGTGTCATTAACAAATTCAATAAAAAGTAAATATATGGGAAAAAAAAGAGAGCTGGGTTTTGTTCTTTCTCTTGGGCCACTTCCTTGACCTTTTCCCAGTTGCACGTTCTCATCCTTTTGATTGGCATTGGACTAGTGGTTCCTGCTCTTTTTCCCCCTCTCCCCACCCCCAGGAATTATGTCTTAAATGGGCTCCAAATTTGGGATTGTACTCTCACCACTGTTATAAATGTTGGGTTGGTCCCTAGTGAGCTCACTATGCCCCCGGACTGCTGTCCAAATCCTTTGTTCCTCCTCTTGGGTAGATAGGTACATAGTACGATTTGAACATCCTTCCTGTTCAATCAGGGCTTGAAATCCTTCAGTGAACCTGCTAGAGTCTTCGGACATTTGGCCCAGAGTTTGTATGCATAGGGCTAAATAGTGAGGGAGAAGAGCTCGTGTCCTCTGTGCATTTGCCATCTGCCACATCCCCAGAGGGCACCTTCTCCCCGAGGCTGGGTGATGGGAAGCCCAGCACACCTTAGCCTAGTGGGGCCTCCTTTTTTATCCTGGGGAAAGAGCAGGTACAGAGGGACACAGGGAGATGGGCTTTGGGATTGTGTTACAGGGAAGAACTGACTCTAGGTTGGATCTGTTTCTTTGACTTTTGCTGCCTGTTGCTTCTGTTCACTAAAATGAAACTGTCCACACATAGTGGTCTGCCTCAGGGAACCCTGGGTTTCCCAGGTGGTGCTAGTCGTAAGGAACCCCCCTGCCAATGCAGGAGGTGTAAGACACATGGGTTTCATCCCTGGGTCAGGAAGATCCTCTGGAGGAGGACGTTGCAACCCACTCCAGTATTCTTGCCTGGAGAATCCCATGGACAAAGGAGTCTGGTGGGCTACAGTCCACAGGGTCATGTCAGGGGAGCATGTAATTTCCTTGGTTTTGTCTCGTCACAACAAAAATTTGAAGTGATGGATGTTAAAGTCCTCAGTGTGTCACAGCTCTTGGACAGACAGTGTTATAGGTCTGAGACAGATCAGTGTTACAGCTCAGTTTTATTTAGAAAATAAAGGTGAAAGATTGTTGCGGAATGACACAAAGACACCGGGATCTTGGCCTCTGGAGGAGAAGAATTCAATCCAGGGCCAGAGACGAGGCTTGATTGCTCAGAACTTTTGTGTAATAAAGTTTTATTAAAGTATAAAGGAGATAGAGAAAGCTTCTGACATAGACACCAGAAGGGGGCTAGTCTTCAGCTGGATGTTATACAGTTACTAGCAGTCTGTTAATGAAAGAAAGGAATGTCTTAAGGCTCAGAATGGCACCAGGCCCTTCACCCATAAGATGCATTTTGGGATAATTTTGACACTGGATGATTCATCCCGGCCCAAAAAATGATTAACTTGAATCTTGTGAAAGGGCAGATTACCATACAAATAGTTTCGTTTTACATAGATTAAGCGAACAATATCTGAGTATAACATAGAGGTTTGTCAAGTAGGTTCTGAGCCATTTGGCGGAACTGACTTGAAGATAGAGTCTGGGATAAATGCGTAGTACATTAAGATAGCTTAAGACCAACATTTCCATAAGAAAAAATGCATTGGTTAACTCAAGATTTGAGAATAGTTAACTTCAGGTGAAATCAGGTGTCATTATGGCAACACAGTATTCTAAGAGAAACTTCCTTTTAAATTTGTATAGCGGAGAGTCGGACATGACTGAGCGACTGAACTGAACTGAACTGAACTGAGAGAAGAAAAAAATATCGCTAGTTTGTTTCCTCCTGCCCCTTAAGAGAGATAAAAATGTCTGAGGCTTGCAGGCTATTTCCTCCGTTTGGAGACCCCTGGCCTTCCTACCTGTTACCCTCTCAAAGGGAAAATACATCCTCAAGACGTGAGGGCTGCTGCTGCTGCTGCTAAGTCACTTCAGTCGTGTCTGACTCTGTGCGACCCCATAGATGGAAGCCCACCAGGCTCCCCCGTCCCTGGGATTCTCCAGGCAAGAACACTGGAGTGGGTTGCCATTTCCTTCTCCAATGCATGAAACGAAAAGTGAAAGTGAAGTCGCGCAGTTGTGTCTGACTCTTAGTGACCCTGTGGACTGCAGCCCGCCAGGCTCCTCCGTCCGGGGTTTGCATGCTGACCCAAAAGACGCAAACAGAAGAGAGGGTGGGAGGAGAGACAGAGAGTGCGCAAGCATGGGGGCCCCGACCCTTTGGCTCCTGTGTTTATGTGCTTTCCTCCCCTGGACCTGCCCTTTGCAAACAGGGCTAGCCACAAGTGCTGTTTTTTCTACCTGAGGTCCTCACTCTGGTCCTCAGACCTTCCTTTGTTCTATTTTCCTGGGCTTTTCCCTTGTCTTTTAGCCACCACCATTTTGGACTCCTTTTCCCTATTCTAACTACCCAAATAGTCACAAAGAATTAATCATGACTGAAGCAACTTAAAACAGCATGGGGAACCCCATCCCGCTGCCTGAGTGTTAAACCAAAGTTCCTGTGGTCAGGGAGATGTCCTGACCTGTCCACCTGTGAGTGGTATAGGAAGGAAGGAAATAACAGACCCCCTCCTTGAGGCTGGCCATTCTAGGAGATATTTGCAATCTTTTTACTGTGCAAATAGATGGGGAAACAATGGAAGCAGTTACAGACTTTATTTTCCTGGGCTCCAAAATCACTGCAGATGGTGACTGCAGGCATGAAATTAAAAGATACCTGCTCCTTGGAAGAAAAGCTATAACAAACCTAGACAGTGTATTAAAAAGCAGAGACGTTACTTTGCCAACAGAGGTCCACGTAGTTAAAACTGCTTTTCCAGTAGTCTTGTATGGATCTGAGAGCTGACCATAAAGAAAGCTGAGCACTGAAGAATTGATACTTTTGAACTGTGGTGTTGGAGAAGACTCTTGAGAGTCCCTTGGACAGCAAGGAGATCAAACCAGTCAATCCTAAAGGAAATCAGTCCTGAATATTCATTGGAAAGATTGATGCTGAAACTGAAGCTTTGAAAAGTTGTTCCTGAACCATGAAAGATGCTGGAATTCTTGGCCTCCAGAGGAGAAGAATTCAATCCAGGGCCAGAGACGAGGCTTGATCTCTCAGAGCTTTTGTGTAATAAAGTTTTATTAAAGTATAAGAGAGATAGAGACAGCTTCTGACACAGACATCAGAAGTGGGCAGAAAGAGTGCCCCACCCCGGCTAGTCTTTAGCTGGATGTTATACAGCTACTACTCCAGCGTTCTTGCCTGGAGAATCCCAGGGATGGGGGAGCCTGCTGGGCTGCCTTCTATGGAGTCGCACAGAGTCGGACACGACTGAAGCAACTTAGCAGCAGCAGCAGTCTGCTAATGAAAGAAAAGAAATGTCTCAGAACTCAGAGGCACCAGGCCCCTCACCTACAACATGAATTCTGAGACAACCCTTGACACCAGGTGAGTCATCCAAAGCCATAAAACCATTGACATGAATCTTGAAGAAAGGACGGTTTCCATACAAACATACAGCTTCATTAGCATAGATTAGGAGAACAGTGTATGAATATAACGTACCAGTTTGTCAGGTTGATTCTGAGCCTTTAGGCGGAACCGACTTGAAGACAGAGCCGGGGATAAATACATAGCACATTAACATAGCTTAAGACAAACATTTCCATAAGAAAAATGCATTGGTTAGCTCAAGGTTTGAGAAAAGTTAAGTTCAGGTGGAACCAGGTGTCATTATGGCAATACAACATTTTAAGAGAAACCTCTTTTTAACTTTGTATAGAGAAAGGGAAAAAATATCACACTAGTTTGTTTCTTCTTGCCACTTAAGACAGAGATAAAAAATGTCTGACACTTGCAGCCTGTTTCCTCCATTTGGAGACCCCTGGCCTTCCTGTCACCCTTTCATCTTTGGCCACCTGATGTGAAGAACTGACTCATTGGGAAAGACCCTGATGCTGTGAAAGAGTGAAGGCAGGAGGAGAAGGGGACGACAGAGGATGAGATGGTTGGGTGGCATCACTGACTCAATGGACATGAGTTTGAGTGAGCTCTGGGAGTTGGTGGTGGACAGGGAGGCCTGGCGTGCTGCAGTTCATGGAGTCGCAAAGAGTTGGATACTGCTGCGTTACTGAACTGATGAGTACTCTGCTTCCTCACCTCCACACCCTTGTTCTGTGAAAGAACCGGGCATCAACACTCCTATGAGCTGACTATTTTGAGACATTAGCCTGACGTCTTCTCGGTATGCCAACTTTCTGAATAAAGTCATTCTGGGATTTACTGGCTTATGCAGTGAGAATATCAAGCTTGGACTCAGAAAGAGTTGCTCAGTGAAGGATGCAGAATTAGGGGTGTAGAGTAGGTGAGACTTGGTCTCCCTTTTTCCCTTTTGAGAGTTGTGTGAGGTTAAATGATGGTCATCAAGGATGCTGGGAGGGTTCTCTGACTTCCGAGGCCTCTGATTAAGGGAGCTGCATAGAGCAGGATTATGGTTAAGAGACCAGATGGCCTGATCCTAGGGAACCTCAGTCCATTCTCCCAACTCTGGTAAGATAGATCCAGTTGCAAGACAGTATTATAACTCTGAGACTCACTTTTGGGCCATTTCTCTTCGTCCCCCACCTGACATAAGGCCAGGTGGTGTTACATATAGCCTACTGGTTTCATTTTGTTGCTGCTGCTGCTGAGTCACATCAGTCATGTCCGACTCTGTGCGACCCCACAGATGGCAGCCCACCAGGCTCCTTTGTCCCTGGGATTCTCCAGGCAAGAATACTGGAGTGGGTAGTTAGAATAGGAAACAGGATTCCAAAATGGCCGTGGTACATGGGGTCGCAAAGAGTCAGACACGACTGAGCGACAGAACTGAACTGAACTGAACTGAACTGAAAAGACAAGGAATGGAAAAGCCTGTGAAAACAGAACAAAGGAAGGTGAAAGGAAGCTCCAAGGACCAGAGTGGGGACCTCAAGTAGAACAAACAGCACTCCTGGCTAGCCCAGTTTACATAAGGCAGGGCTGGGGGGAGGGAAAAACATACAAAAGAGGAGCCAAAGGGCTGGGGCCCTCTCTTCTCTTCGTGTCTTT
The DNA here is from genome assembly GCF_049115385.1 of Moschus berezovskii. Taxonomy (NCBI): domain Eukaryota; kingdom Metazoa; phylum Chordata; class Mammalia; order Artiodactyla; family Moschidae; genus Moschus; species Moschus berezovskii. The sequence goes on along the minus strand of NC_142480.1, from coordinate 336,510 downwards.
GGGTTGGCATGCCCTCACACCTCAAGGATGTATTTTCCTGCTCTTTTTTAAATAAAACTGAGCCGTAACACGGAGCTGTAACGCTGATCTGTCTGAGAGCTGTGACACGGCCTGTCTGAGAGCTGTGACACGGCCTGTCTGAGAGCTGTGACACGGTCTGTCTGAGAGCTGTGACACGGCCTGTCTGAGAGCTGTGACACGGCCTGTCTGAGAGCTGTGACACGGCCTGTCTGAGAGCTGTAACGCTGGTCTGTCTGAGAGCTATGACACGGCCTGTCTGAGAGCTATGACACGGCCTGTCTGAGAGCTATGACACGGTCTGTCTGAGAGCTATGACACGGTCTGTCTGAGAGCTGTGACACGGTCTGTCTGAGAGCTGTGACACGGTCTGTCTGAGAGCTGTGACACGGCCTGTCTGAGAGCTGTGACACGGTCTGTCTGAGAGCTGTGACACGGTCTGTCTGAGAGCTGTGACACGGTCTGTCTGAGAGCTGTGACACGGCCTGTCTGAGAGCTGTGACACGGTCTGTCTGAGAGCTGTGACACGGTGTGTCTGAGAGCTGTGACACGGTCTGTCTGAGAGCTGTGACACGGTCTGTCTGAGAGCTGTGACACGGCCTGTCTGAGAGCTGTGACACGGTCTGTCTGAGAGCTGTGACACGGTGTGTCTGAGAGCTGTGACACGGTCTGTCTGAGAGCTGTGACACGGTGTGTCTGAGAGCTGTGACACGGTCTGTCTGAGAGCTGTGACACGGTCTGTCTGAGAGCTGTGACACGGTCTGTCTGAGAGCTGTGACACGGTCTGTCTGAGAGCTGTGACACGGTCTGTCTGAGAGCTGTGACACGGCCTGTCTGAGAGCTGTGACACGGTCTGTCTGAGAGCTGTGACACGGTGTGTCTGAGAGCTGTGACACGGTCTGTCTGAGAGCTGTGACACGGTGTGTCTGAGAGCTGTGACACGGTCTGTCTGAGAGCTGTGACACGGTCTGTCTGAGAGCTGTGACACGGTCTGTCTGAGAGCTGTGACACGGCCTGTCTGAGAGCTGTGACACGGTCTGTCTGAGAGCTGTGACACGGTCTGTGTGAGAGCTGTGACACGGTCTGTCTGAGAGCTGTGACACGGTCTGTCTGAGAGCTGTGACACGGTCTGTCTGAGAGCTGTGACACGGCCTGTCTGAGAGCTGTGACACGGTCTGTCTGAGAGCTGTGACACGGTCTGTCTGAGAGCTGTGACACGGTCTGTCTGAGAGCTATGACACGGTCTGTCTGAGAGCTGTGACACGGTCTGTCTGAGAGCTGTGACACGGTCTGTCTGAGAGCTGTGACACGGCCTGTCTGAGAGCTGTGACACGGTCTGTCTGAGAGCTGTGACACGGTCTGTGTGAGAGCTGTGACACGGTCTGTCTGAGAGCTGTGACACGGCCTGTCTGAGAGCTGTGACACGGTCTGTCTGAGAGCTGTGACACGGTCTGTCTGAGAGCTGTGACACGGCCTGTCTGAGAGCTGTGACACGGTCTGTCTGAGAGCTGTGACACGGTCTGTCTGAGAGCTGTGACACGGCCTGTCTGAGAGCTGTGACACGCCGAGGGCTTCAATGTCTGTTGCTTCACATTTTTGTTGAGATGAGACAGAATCAAGGAGATTACACTTACCAGACAGCCTCTTACACCATCTAAATTAAAAAGCTTCCGGTCCTCTTTTAAGAACTACGTATTTATTTATTTATTTTTGGCTGAGCTGGGTCTTCATTGCTGAGCAGGTCTTTTCTAATTGTGGTGTGCGGGCTTCTCACCGTATTGCCTTATGGACACCTCCCGGAAGTTTCTTCTGGAATAGCAGAGGTTCCTCCCGTGTTGAATAACGTGTGAGCAAGAACAAAGAGGTGCTCCTAGGAACTGAAAATGGCCAGGCTGGAGCTGTGTTCAGTTAGAAGGTCTGTGGTCAGCCCTCCCTTTGACCACCCCAGTGCTCCTGAGGGCTGGGCCTGAAGGAGGAAACAGAACAGGCTGTATCTTGAAAGCAGGACTTCATCTTGACCTGGACGGTGGACTTTGAGCTCTGTGCCCAGTATCAGTGGAAACGACACACCAACTGGAAAACCGAAAACCAGGCCCCCAGAAGGAAGAGCCCCAGGGCTCGTACCTAGACTCTCCATGGCCTAAAAGAATACCCTAATTATCTGTGTAACCAAATGGAATCATGCATCCTATTGTGCTTATTGGGGTATGACCACAGGCCTATTGATAATTCAGTTCAGTTCAGTTCAGTCGCTCAGTCGTGTCCGACTCTCTGCGACCCTATGAATCACAGCACGCCAGGCCTCCCTGTCCATCACCAACTCCCAGAGTTCACTCAAACTCATGTCCGCAGAGTCGGTGATGCCATCCAGCCATCTCATTCTCTGTCATCCCCTTCTCCTCCCGCCCCCAACCTTTCCTAGCATCAGAGTCTTTTCCAGTGAGTCAACTCGTCGCATGAGGTGGCCAAAGTATTGCAGTTTCAGCTTTAGCATCAGTCCTTCCAATGAACACCCAGGATCGATCTCCTTTAGAATGGACTGGTTGGATCTCCTTGCAGTACAAGGGACTCTCAAGAGTCTTCTCCAGCACCACAGTTCAAAAGCATCAATTCTTCAGCTTTCTTCACAGTCCAACTCTCACATCCATACATGACCACGGGAAAAACATAGCCTTGACTAGATGGACATTTGTTGGCAAAGTAATGTCTCTGCTTTTTAATATGCTATCTAGGCTGGTCATAACTTTCCTTCCAAGGAGTAAGCGTCTTTTAATTTCATGGCTGCGATCAGCATCTGCAGTGATTTTGGAGCCCCAAAAACAAAGTCTGACACAGTTTGCACTGTTTTTCCATCTGTTTCCCGTGAAGTGTCCACTGTTAACTACCTAGGCTAAAGGCATATGAATCACGGGTGGACTTTGACTGCAACTTTCTTTTTCCTTTGTTCAGACTACTTTCAGGGAATTTGGGGAGGTGGGTTTGTGTCCTTAGAGTGAGTTTGTTTCCTGGAATGCATGGCTACAGCAGGCCTGCGAGGGTTATTTGTTGGTCTGGGAGATGGACATGAGGGGCAGGGCCCAGGGCTGGGCAGGCTGGACGGCCGATTGGATGGTCAGCGTGTTGGTTAGATGGTTAGTGTGTGGGAAAAGCACAGTGTGGGGGAACCCCAAGATCCAGCAGACAGAGGGAACCCCAGGCTCACACTGTCTGACTGGGTCCCCCAGGGCCAGATGGTCTCCTGGACCATGGCGTCCACCCCATGGCCATCCTGCTGGCCCCTCCCAGCACCCAGTCTTACGTCTGGTCCTCTGAGTGATGCGTGAAGTCCTCTGTCTGTCTCTCTACCCACAGGAGCCTGGACCAGCACCTCCGAGGGCCTTGGGGTGATGTGGCCACACTGACATGATGGCAGGTCCCTGTCTGGAGCCAGTCCTGCCGGGCCCAGGCCTGGGCTGTCCAGTGGCAGGGCCTCCCTTCCACCCGAACGGCTTGAGTAAACACTCACATGCCTCCATTATGACCCAGCTCCCCTAAAAGGCCTGTCAGAGAGAGCCCACACGGCCAGCACCCTCCCAGGCCCTGGCCCCCTTCTTGGAGCTGTCCCTGAGCAGGGTCCTCCTCCATTATGACCCAGCTCCCCTAAAAGGCCTGTCAGAGAGAGCCCACACGGCCAGCACCCTCCCAGGCCCTGGCCCCCTTCTTGGAGCTGTCCCTGAGCAGGGTCCTCCTCCATTATGACCCAGCTCCCCTAAAAGGCCTGTCAGAGAGAGCCCACACGGCCAGCACCCTCCCAGGCCCTGGCCCCCTTCTTGGAGCTGTCCCTGAGCAGGGTCCTCCTCCCCCTTGGGGAGTGTCCAGTCTCCTTGGTCCCCAGTGTCTTTGAGGACCGAGTCCTGACTGCATCCTGCACCCAGGCCGGCCGGTGGACACAGCGGCCTCATCGCATGCAGGCGGCCACCCTTCCTGGTCCCTGTCTGGAGCCCTGGGGCCCCTCCCGCTTCTCCTGTGACACAGCCATCACCTCTGTGCAGCCCAGGCTGAGCACAGTGTCCTCAGTGGCCCTCTGAGGTCCTTCTCATGGACCAGTGTGTCCTGAGCACTGAACCAGGTCTGGGTGCTCCCTTGGACACCCCCCACCCAGCTGCCTCTCCTGGCCCGCCTTCACTGGTGTCCCCTCCTGTTCTGGGTTTCTGGCGCCAACTCGCCCCCAAATTCAAATCTTGCAGCCCTGACTCCAGACCTCAAGCATCACTGCTTTTGGAGGCGGGGTCTCTAAAGAGGTGATGAGGGTGAACTGGGGTCCCAGGCTGGGCCCTCATCCAGTCCGACTGCAGACCCTCTAAGAGGAGGTGAGGGCAGAGCAGGCACAGAGGGGCACCCACGTGAGGACACGGCGTCTGCCGCCCATGGAGACAGGCCTCAGGAGGAGCCGGCCTTGTGCTCCTGGATCCGGGCTCCCAGGCTGCAGGGTGTGAGCGGTGACGCCTGTGGTCCAAGCCCCCTGTGGTGTTCGTTACAGCCTCCTGTGCTGACCACCCAACACGGGGCACTTGTCTGTGGCTCCCCTGGCGCCAGGCTGGCCTCTGCCTGCGAGGGGGAATGGAGCCCTAGGGGCGGGTAGGGGGTGGGGGTCAGGCACCCCAGGGTCAAGTAGGGACGGGACCAGGGACCCTAGGTGCAGGTGGTGGGGGCCAGGAAGCCCAGGGGCCAGTGGGGGTGGGGCGGCCAGGCTGTGGACTCTGCGAAGGGAGAAGGTGTGTCAACATACGGAGACTGGCCAGTGAGCTAGGTGAAGTAAAGATGCTTTATTGTCATTAAAGAGATCAAGAGACAGCAAAGAGAATGAGCAGACCCCCACATTACACAGAAGAAGCTTCCCAAGTTCCGAGACTGTAGTCCTTCCTCCCAGTCCTAGGGGCAGCGCCTCCCATGCAGAGACGCCCATGCACATTTCTGCAATGTCGGGAGAGTCTGTACCGGGAGGCGAGGCGGGGCCCTGGGGCCTGGGGCTGGGCCTCTGTGGGTCTCTGGTCTCCCCTCTCAGCCCCACCCTCGGTGCAGACTGAGCTCCTGCGGGACGTGTCAGGCTGTTGGCCGCAGGATGGACTGGCTGCCCTGCCGTCCTGTACTCTGGGAGCCCCTCCAGCTCTGTCCACTGGGGATTGGTCACCAGCTCTGTCTCCAGGCGGTCCGTCTGGCTGGACTTCACCCCTTCCCCACCAGGGCTCCTGCAGCAGCCGTGGGCCCAGGCCCTGCTCGCAGCAGCGTTCTCGGTTGAGGTGACCTAAGTAACGGTTAGTGGTCCTCCCAGGAGCTTCTCTACTGGGAAGCTGGGCCCCTGCAGGATAGCCGTTCCCAAGGATCTGACACAGGGGCCTCCCCCATGGACCTGTGGTCTGGATCCTGGCCTGGACAAGATGCGGGTGCCCTGTGCAGACATCCCTGGGTCCAGCCTCCTACTCCTCCAGGCAAAGCTGAACTCTGCCCTGTGTGTCCCTGGTCAGGAGTTGCAGCTGCTGCTGTCTTGCCGGCTGCCCAGAGGCCCTCGGTGTCCATCAGCTCGGTCGGATCACCACCTGTTGTCCACTCGGGTCTGGGGGGGCGGGACAGGTTGCCATGGCCACACGGTCAGAGTGGAGATGCGAGTGAGTCTGGTTGAGAGGTCAGAGAGGTTGGCTGGGTCAGAGCGCAAAGGAGCAAGCCTGGCGCAGACTGAGCAGCGCAAGATGATGCACGCGGGCCAGTCGGGTCTGGGGTGACCCTGGACTCCACGCACAGGAGCTCTAGGCGCCCTGCCCAATCATGTTTCTGTAGTCGGGGACGATGGTCCTCTTCAGCTCCACCGCCGAGGAGAAGATCCACTTCACCTGCGGGGGGACAGGGTTAGCAGAGACTGGAGCCCACTGGGCCTCTCCCAGAGGCATGAGTAGGCAGCGAGGGGCAGCGAGGGGACCCTGGGGACAGAGAGGGAACCCGAGGGCCCAGCGGGCTGGCCCCCCACCTTGAAGAGGGTCACGGTGGCGCTGTAGCAGACGCTGAGCAGGAAGAGCGTGATGAAGATGGAGATAGTCGTCCAGAGCCCGTCCAGCTCCCCGTCCAGGTCGTCTGCACAGCTTTCCTCCTCCAGGAGCAGGTCTGCACGAGGAGGGTTGGTCAGTGCTGTGTCTGCCCACGGGTGGCTGGGCAGGGTCATTGGGGCCTCGGGGCAGGGCTCCCTCTGAGGTGGGAGAAGGTGTCATGATCCCCCCATGGGCCGGGCAGGGGTCACCTGAGGTCAGTCTCTGGGCCCCAGCCTCAGCCCCCACCCCTCCAGCCCTGGCCGCTCTCTGGGCCTGGCCTGTGGGGTCCTGCTCCCATCCTGACCTGGGTCCTGAGCTGGGGCCCTGACCCCACCGCCCTGCAGGACAGAGGCTCAGTTCCCGGCCTGCTCTGCCTTGGGGGCCAGGCCTGGAGCCAGGAGGGTGAGCAGAGTGCACGTGCCTGTGCCCTGCCCTTGGGGAAGGAGGGCAGACAGCGCCGGGCTGTGTCCCTGTGCCCGAGGGGTGAGGGTGCTGGGACGAGGGGCTGAGGGGGATCTCAGCCTGCTAGGGAGGGGCATGGGTGCCCAGGGGAGGCGAGGGACGGATGTCTGACTGGTCAGTGTGGTTAGTGTCGGGGGGGCCGCTGAGCAGCCCGTGGGCGCTGGAGGGTGGGGACCAGCTGGTGTCCACAGGGAGGGCTCACGAGACCCAGCTCTGGGTCTGGGCCCACGGGCTGGCCCCTGGTCCCTGAGTGCGAGCCCTGAGTGTGTGAGGATGTGGGTGTGTGGCGGGGATGCAGTGTGATCGTGTGCGGGTGGGTGCCTGCGTGCGCGTGGAGGAGCCTGGGTGCGGGCTGTCTCATGTGTGTGCGGGGCTGGGGCTTGATGTCTGTGGCTCTGGGCTCAGTGTCCGCAGGGAGCAGCTGGGTCCCTGCCCTGGACGTTCAGGGCTCCCGGCCTGGGCCCTTTTCAGGCACAGGGACGACCTCCCCATGAGCGCACAGGCCTGGCCTCAGGCAGGGAGGGCCAGGCAGAGCCTCCTGGTGGATGGAGGGCGAGGCCTGACCTCGGGAGCCTGAGGGTGAAGTAGGGCTCCCTCCCACGGGCACGCCTGGCTCCAGGCAGGCCCAGAGTGGACACACGGACGCTGGACACCCAGGGACAGGGCCCTGGGGACAAGGACGTGGCCCTGCCCCACAGTGTGGGCTGGAGCAGAGGCGGGAAGCATTGGGCCTCAATCCCTGAGGGTCTCTGGGGCTTCCCCCGATCCTGTCCAGAGTCTGGCCCAGCAGGTGGTGGCTGGAGGGGGCCGTGGAGCTGCGCCTCTAGCCGAGCCCCTTCATGGCCTCGGGCAGCTCCCAGGTGGCCTGCTGGACCCACTCACTGTGTGTCTGGCCCGGGGTGAGGTCAGCTCCCCCTCAGATGGTGAACAAAGTGGCCCAGAGTCGGCTCAGCCCACCCCCCGGAGGCCTGGCGGTCACCAGGGCTCTGCCTCGGAAAGAACCAGCACAGCGTTGCAGGGTCCCAGGGCGGCCTGGGTGCTTTATTCATGGCGGCCCAGGAGGAATGCACACAGGGAGGGGCTAGGGCGTCCTGGCTGGACCTGGAGCTCGGCGTGGGGGTGGGGGTGCAGATGGATGAGGGAATTTTCACTAGACCGGTGGTGTGTGGCTCATTTACCCGAAGACCTCGAGATGGTCTTTTCTTTGTAGTGATTCCGTAAAGCCTCATGCATCACTGCACACGTGTAGCTGTCTCCTTCCTGCCAGCTGCTCTTGTTCACCCTGAGCCTGCTGTACAGGAAGTAGGAGCCGTCGGCGTCCAGCTGGGGCGGGGTCGTGCCGTACTTGTCCTCTGACTCAGGCTGCCCGTCTCTCTGCCACTCCACTTCCACCTCTTCTGGGTAGAAGCCGGTGACCAGGCAGGTGACGCTGACTGTGCTTTTGCTGAGCTCTTCGCGAGGTGGGGCCAGGATGTACACCTGCGGCTCCTGGGGCGTCCCTGTGGGGACAGGCAAGGCTGTTAGCACAGTGGTCACTCTGATCGGACCACGGGACCCTCCTAGCCCTTCCACCTGGCCCACCTTTGGTCCTGGAGATGGTCTTCACAATGGGGGCCGGGAGGCCTTTATTGTTGACCTTGCACTTGAACTCCTTTCCCCGCAGCCAGTCCTGGTGCTGGATGGGCAGGGCGCTGACCACGCGGTAGGTGCTGTTGAACTGCTCCTCTCTCGGCTTTGTCCTGGCTGTGTGCACCTCCACGTCATCCACGAACCAGGAGAACTGCACCTCGGGGTCGTCCTGGCCGACGTCCACCACCACACACGTGACCTCGGGCTTTCCAGAGATCGTGAGGGTGTCCTTGGGTTTCGGTGGGAAGATGAAGACAGACAGTCCTCCCAGAGGTTCTGTGGCTGGTGAGGAAGCACGGTTGGGGTTCTGCTTGTGGGAAACCTCCTTTGGGCATGCGTTCTCCACCCGGCTGCCCCTGAGTGCTGTCTGCCACGGTCGGACCGAGGATAAAGCCAGCTGACTTACCTGGGCATTTGGGACACTGGCAGCGTTCCTGTTTGTATCGGGGATCTGCAGAGAGAGCAGACCGGGGGTAACCGGGGGCAGGAAGCCGTGGGCTGGGCTTAGGGCAGGGACAGGTTTTGGCAGGTCTGAGCCCAGGGCCCGCCTCTGTGGGGCCAGGGGCCGAGGCGTCCTCCAGTTGCAGCAGCCTGGAGGTCATGGAAACTCCAGACGACCCCCTCCCCAAGCCTGAGAGACCGTCAGGAGACAGAGACAGACAGGGCCTCCCCTGACCCCCCGGGCCTGGCTCCCGTCACCCTGGGAGGGGCCCTGCAGGCAGGAGTCTCGGGCCCACATACCCTGGGTTGTGGGTCTGCCAGGACGGATAGCTGACTCTGGTGTTGTCTCCAGGACCAGAGGCCTTGCAGTGACACGCTTGTCCACCTTGGTGCTGCTGGCCGGGTGGGCTACGTTGCAGGTGAAGGTCTGGGCTCCTGAGGTGCTGGCGGGCACAGTCACCACGCTGCTGAGAGAGTAGAGCCCGGAGGACTGCAGGACGGCCGGGAAGGTGCGCACGCCGCTGGTCAGGGCACCCGAGTTCCAGGTCACGGTCACCGGCTCGGGCATGTAGCTGGAGACCAGGCAGCCCAGGGTCACGGTGGAGCCAGATGTGTCCCCACAGCTGGACGCCAGAGGGTAGACTTTCGGGGGTGTGGTTGAGGCTGTGAGAGAGGAGGCTGGGTGAATGCGGGGTCTGGCAGGACCTCAGGTGCCCAGGCCTGGGGCACCGCTGAGCCCAGCCACCGTGTGCTTCCAGAGTCTGACGACTGGCCGGCATGGTCTGGCCACCCGGCTCTGTGCGCTGCAGCTGGGGTGTCTGGACACAGCTGGGGTCAGTGGGTGTGGCCTCCTGCATCAGAGCCCAGAGCCCCTTCCCTCCGGTGGGTGCCTGGCCTGACCCGTGGCCCCTGCTCCCCCAGCCTGGAGGAGCCTGTCCCCCTCTCCCTGCTCTTCCCCTGGCCCCCGTCCGGCCTGGCCTCAGCCCTGAAGGCCCAGGACTTCCTGGCCAGCTCTGCACACAGGCGCCCTGGGCTCACATCCGTTCTGGCCCTGGACCCTATCCCTGGGGTCTCCTCCTTGATAATCACCTCCCAACCCTGGTCCAACCAGGCTCCCCAAGGAGTGTCTCTGGCCCCGTCTCTCACCTGGTTCCCCCGATTGGCCCTCGGCCCCCTGCTCTGAGCTCCTGGCTGCCCGACTCCTCCTCACCAGACCCTCCAGGCCCTGACCTTCCTGGGCTCATCCCGCACTCAGCACTGTGGGGGCCTTGCACGGGCCCTGCCTGCACCTCCAGCACTGGGTGGCTCCGTGGGCCCCAGCCCATCTGACCGGGCTGTCCCTAGACCCTGGCCAGCTCCGTGGGCTTGCAGCCTCATCTGAGACCTCGAGGAAGAGCCTGGTCAGCTCCCGGGGCCCCAGCCCGTCTGAGACCTTGAGGAAGAGCGTCATGTACTCCCAGCCTTGTCCACTGTTTTGGCAGCTGCCCCTTGCCTTGGCCGACCCCCATCTGTCCTGAGTCCCCAGAGGTGGCTGCAACACAATGGGAACCCTGGGCGTATGAATGGGGGCCACCTGCTCTCATCGGGAAGCCCTCCCACTTCAGGCCAGAGCATCCTTCATATCCCTCTGCACTTGGCCTTGCTGTCTCCCGACCCTCCACCAAAAGGGCCCCCTTTAGCTCAGACCCTCTGCCTCTGACCTCAGCACTAGTTGGCTGACTGCTCGTTCCCAGAGCCCGGTTCACCCGCACAATCTCCACCTTCTCCCCTCAGACACCCCAGAGAGCCCCCTGCCCTCCCTGCCCCTTTCACCTCCAGAAGCTCTACCTGCTCCCTGAGTGCTGGGCGTCCCCTTGCCCCCTGCTCCTGCTCACCCCTACAATCTCTACCGGATCCCCAAAGTTCTTGGGGGAGCTCCTCCTGTCCTCTCAACCCCCTGCTCATGCCCACAAGCTCTACCTGTTCCCCCAAAGCTCTGTTTCCTCTCTGGCCCTCCCAGCTGCCTGCTCACTCCCAAGAGTTCTACCAACTCACCCAAAGCACCAGGGGCTCCCCTTGCCCTCCCAGCACTGCTCACCCTCACAAGCTGTACCTGCTCCCCTAAAACGCCAGGGGCATCCCCCATCGCCCCTGGGCCCTGCTCACCCTCACAAGCTGTACCTGCTCTCCCAAATCTCCAGGGTCACCCTCCTCTCCTCCTAGCCCTCTGCTCACCCTCACAAGCCATATCTGCTCCCCCAAAGCACCAGGGTCTCCCCCTGCCATCTCAGCCCCCTCCTCACAGGCTGTACCTGCTCCCCCAAAGCACCAGGGGCTCCCCCTGTCCTCCCAGCCCCTGCTCACTCTCACAAGCTGTACCTACTCCCCTAAAGCACCAGGGGCACCCCCATCCCCCCGGGGCCCTGCTCACCCACAACCTATACCTGCTCCCCCAAAGCACCAGGGGCTCCCCCTGCCCTCCGAGCCCCCTGCTCACCCTCACAAGCTGTACCTGTTCCCCCAAAGCAACAGGGGCTCCCCCTGCCCTCCGATCCTCCTGCTCACCCTCGCAATCTGAACCTGCTTCCCCAAAGCACCAGGGGCTCCCCCTGCCCTCCCAGCCTCCTGCTAACCCTCACAAGCTGTACCTATTCCCCCAAAGCACCAGGGGCTCCCCTTGCCCTCCTAGCACCTGCTTACCCTCACAAGCATTACCTGCTCCCCTGAAGCGTTAGGGGCAAACCCCTGTCCTCCCAGCCCCTGCTCACCCTCATAGGCTGTACCTACTCCCCCAGATCTCCATAGGCACCCCACATTCTCCAAGGCCTGCTCACCCATAAGTTGTACCTGCTCCCCCAAAGCACCAGGGGCACCTGCTATCCTCCCAGCACCTGCTCACCCTTACAAGCTGTACCTGCTCCCTTAAAGCACCAGGGTTTCCCCCTGCCCTCCCAGTACCTGCTCACCCTCACAAGCTGTACCTGCTCCCCCAGATCTCCAGAAGCCCCCCTGCCCTCCCAGCCCCTGCTCACCTGCAGCCTCACTGCCCCCTGTCCCTAGGCTGCCCCCTCAGCCTCCCCTGCCCCTCTGGCCCCTCTGGCAGTCCTCATCCCTACCAGCTCCACTCCTCACCCCTTTATTTCCTGGGCTCAGCTCTCGCCCCTGGACTTGCCAGCTGCCCGTGCGGCCTCCGGGCAGCTCTACCCTGGAGGAGCTCTGTCCAATGGGCCCTCCTGGTGGAGGTGCTGCCCTGCTCTCTGCTCGTCTCTGTCCCTCCACCCACACCCTCCTCTGGCCCCTTGCTGCCTCCAGTTTTCGGGTCACCTGCCCTTTCTGCGGCTCCCACTGCTGGTCCTCAGGCCCTGGGTGCTGGTAAGCTCCCTGCGTCCTGGGGCACTGTGGGCTCAGCCCCGTGCTGCGTGCTGTGGACACGGAGCCTGGCTGGCCCTGCAGGCCTGCACTCGGCTCTGCTGCTGCACTCGGCCCCAGACCAGTCGAGACCCACACTCCACCGGCCTGTCCGGAGCCTTGGCTGCCCTGGGTCGGCTCCCTCCCCTGCGTCCTCAGGTCAGAACCTCCTTCCGTCCCGGCTGGTCCTCATGCCTGCCCAGCCCCGGCCTGCAGAGCCCCTGGCACGCGCGGCCCTCCCCGCCCGTCCCCCAGCCATCCTGCTCCTTGACGGCCCGGCAGCCCCCGAGTGCCCCAGCCCTGGGGAAGCAGTGCTCCTGGTGCGGTGCGCCCGGCCCGGGTTCTGTCCCCGCGCTCTACCCGCACAGTGGCCGGGGCAGCTGCCTCCACGGGCCGCTCCGCTGCTGCAGCCCCTCCGGGGGTCCCGAGGCCTGTCTCCCTCCAGGGCTCTCATTCCTGTCCCTGTGCGCTCATCCTCGGGGTCGCCACTCACCCATGGTGGGGGCCGTGGAGGGGACTCTGGGCTGCTTCCCAGCTCTGGCCCCAGACACATGTGGCTCCTGGGGTCTGCGCGCTGTGTCTGCAGCCCCGCTCCCTAGCACCTGTGACTTTGCCCCCAGAGGTGTGAACTCCCTGCCCCCCGTCCTACACACTTGCGAAGTGGATTGAAACCTGGTGGCACAACTTGCTTCCTGAAGTTCCCTTTTCTTCTGGGTGGTTTCTGCCTCAGAGGGCCTGGGGGAGTCCAGATGCAGCTGAGGTGCCTGGTGTGGGTATGTGTGTGGAGGTGTTTGAGAGAGGCCCCGGGACCCAGGGGAGCAGTGGGAACCCCAGCGTCATGGGCCTTCACCGTCTGCAGGTATCCGCCTGTTGCCGCACTGCAGCCCGGACCCTGGGCCCCGGGCCCCGCACCTGAGCTCTTGGGGCCTTCCAGCCCTGGACAGTGTGGCTGTGCCATCTGATGGCTTCAGGGTTAGGCCTGGGGTCCGGAATTTCAGGAGCCCCCATCGTCCCCATCCCAGACGGGCCGTGTGTGGGGCAGGGTGCTACTCCTCCACACTGGGTGGGCAGCCTGCCTGCTGTGGCCCGGCCAGCACTGTGCGGAGGGGCTGCGGAACGCGAGTTTGCCTCTGTATCAGTGTCCTGGCCTCCGGTCACTGGCCCTGCAAGCTGCATTCACAGGCACCTGCATTGCTCATGAACCACATAAATCGTAACCTGCTCAGCTCACCACAAGTGATGAGTCTGGAAAAAGGCCTGACAATGTCTGGACTTCGATGGTCAGGCCCATGGGGTCCACCTGCCTGTCTCCCAGGTTTCTGGGGAGACAAACTGCCACGTGGTCCAGGGCACTGAGGGTGCTACTTTCTTCCTCCTGGTCCCCCGCTGTTGCAGGTTTGGTGAGGAGGGTCAGTCCCTCTTGGGAATTCCTGCAGGACATTTCTGTCCCCAAGCAGCTGGGGCAAGCTGCTGTGGCTGGTGACGGGTGACAATTGGATGTGGGTGCTCAAGGCCTGGGCTTTATCAAATCCACACAGTGTGCACAGCCCGGTTCTCGAGGTCCCATTCTTTCTGGACAAACCCTTTCACCTGAGAGACTTGGTGAGGCTGGCCGTTTACTTAGTGTTGCAGCATTGTGAACCTGCATGGTGAAGTCTGGGTCTGCTTTGAGAAAAAGCTGCCTTGCGGTTCCGAGAGCAGAGAGACGCTTTGAGATGTTCCTGGTGGCCGGGCCCCGGCTGGGATGTATAGCAGGGGAGTCAGCCTTTCAGGAGTCCCTCAGCCCAGCGGTGAGTCCCCACCGTGTCTGGGACCTGGCTCATTCTTGATTCAACCTGTTGTGAAGGCGCCTGCATGACCTGACCCCTCTGAACCCTCTTTTCTGCACCTCCTTCCTGGCTCAGGAGGCGCACCTGGCTGCCCTGTGGCTGCCGGGTACCCGGTCTCACGCCCGCCATCCCAGACCCCGAGGGCTACTGCTCCCAGGACAAAGCGTGGTGCCGGTTCCACCCTCAGGTTCTGCCTCTGGAAGGACTTCTTGTTCCCGCTGTGCACATCCAGGTTTAACCCAGGAGACAGAAGCCCCTCGAGGCCCTTCAGTAGGGACTGATGCCTCTCAGGAAATCAAAGGCTGTTGGGACTGTAACAAAAGGAGGGGGGTGTCGGCAGCTGAGCGGGCCCCGGGGAGGCTGCAGACCATCTGTCCGGAGGCTGCTCAGCCTTGGGAGTGGGAGCGCCCGCTGAGTCTCCAAGGGAAGTCCGGCTTTCTTCGTGCGCGGTGTGGGTGCCCTCCACGGTGGTCTGCAACCTCGGCTGTGCGACCAGTTGTGTGAGGTCCTCCTCGAGCGTCCGGGCTGCGGTCAAGCAGGACCCTGCCTGCCCACGAGGCTGCTCGGGGACTGCCCCCTCACCCCATCTCCCTTTATGTCCGCTGGCGATTGCCTCCCCTGCCCAGGCTGCTCTGCCGCTTCATCTCTGTCCCTGTTTGCATCAGGTCTCAGGACGCGCCGGGGCTGCTTGTCACTGTGACCCTGAGCTTCTGTGATGAGATCTGTGTCTCCTGAAGCACTGGGGACGTTTGAAGGGGAAAAGCAAAGGCTGCTTCTTCTGAGCCGCTGCAGCCAGGGAGCCGCTGCCGGCTGGCCGGGCAGGGCTTGGGCTTCAGGGGAGTGGCAGCTCGGTGGCTTTCCTCTCTGTGCTCAGATGGCTTGTTAACTGGGTGCAAACAGCATTATGTGCGTGTGAGGGCCTGTAGCATTCTTAGTGTACAATGTGTGCGCTGGCAGGCTGGGGCTTCCCAGGTGGCACTAGAGGTGAGCAACCCGCCTGCCATGCAGGAGTCATAAGAGACACGAGCTCAACGCCTGGGTCACAAAGATCCCCTGGAGGAGGGCACAGCAACACACTCCAGGATTCGTGCCTGGAGAATCCCACAGACAGATGAAATTGGTGGGCTACAGTCCATAGTGTTGCAAAGAGTTTGACACAACTGAAGTGTTTTAGCATGCAATCATGTATGTTAGCAGGTTAAAATATTTTCTGTGTGTGGAAAGCTTCTCTATAGGAAAAAGAGGCCCTCAGGGGTCCTGATAGGGGCTGCAGGGCTGGGGAAACTGGACGGCTGGCAAGATATGGACCCCAGTGTCAGTTGTCTCTGCTCGGTCCTCAGTGGGAAGTGAGGACAAAGTCCAGGAAGCCTGGTCCATGGGGGGATGTCACTGCAGGGTAGGGCTTCTAGGGGCTGTCGCTAGAGATAGAGGTCTGACATCCTGCAGGTCTGGCCCACAGGGAGCGGGCTGCGTCCTGGGCTGCTTCCTGTGGGGGTTCTGGGTGTCCCCGGCTGGTGACTGCATCCCTGGCCAGAGTGCATGCTTATGTCAGGCCGGGGTTCTGGTCAGTTCACGTCTCAGCACATCCTGGTCTAGAGTGCAGTGAGTGAGAATGTTCGTGAGGTCCCTGTGGAAGGCCTCCAGTGGCTCCTCCAGCAGCACTCCCCACCCCTCGAGCACAGATCCTCCCGTGCATCCGGCCCTCCGCCTCTGGGAGTGACCCCTGTCAACCACTGTGTACCTTGGTGGAGTCCATGGTGCTCAGTGGGGTCCATACATGTAAAGTGACCGCTGGCTGATCTGTCCATCTGCAGCCTCCATGGTACCCCGGCCGGGCCTGGGTCCTCATCACACAGAAGCTGAGACCCTGCCCTGCAGCTGGTGGGCTGGTGGACTACTCGAGGAAGAATGGAGGCCCATCGAAAGGCTGTCGCTGATCAAGCAAGTACAGCAGGCCCTCTGCATTCTCTCGTACAACCAACTGTGGATTAAAAACAATATTCAAAAAGGGAATCCAGAAAGAGGTCTGAACTGGCCACATGCTGGCACCCTAACATCTGTGACACTGCACTGGGTATTACAAGTAACCTGGAGGTGACGTGAAGGGTCACACAAGGGAGGGAGTGCACAAGTCAGATGCCTATGTCACCCCACTTTGTATGAGGGAATTGAGCATCTGTGGATTTTGGTATGTGAGAGCAACCAGGAACCAAACTCCCAGGCACCCCACGGGGGCGGCCCTCTTTTTTAACAGATATTTATCTGAACGCCAGCAGCTATCTGCTGTGACCCTGGTGTGACCCTGGACGTGGCCACCCCAGCTGCGACCTCCAGGTGTACAGAACATGTGCTTCCCGCTCTGAGTGACCTCCATGTGCCCCTGGGTGTGACCCCTCCAGGTGTGACCTCCAGGTGTACAGAGCATGTGTTTTCCGCTCTGAACCCCCATCTCCCTGTCAACTATACCAGTGATGTGGTGCCTCCTGACCCAGTTTCCAGGCTGTCCTCACCACCCTTGGACCCCAGAGCAGCCTCGGCCTGTCCTGGCCTTATGGACGGCCTGCAGGGCCCCTCACATGTCACCCCCAGGGTCACCTGGAAGCAATATGTGGAATCATGTCCATCTGACTCCACAAAACAGAAGGTTCTAAAAGCCCTGAAGGGGCTCAGGGAGGGGTGGCCGGCCCCTTCAGTGTCTGCCCCTGAGGCTGGAGTGGGCCGTCTTCCACCGTGGTCTGCTCAGGAGATTCCACCAGGCAGCCCGTGGTTCCCTCTGGGATCAGCTCCAGGCCAGACCCCAGCATCTCCCCAGGGCAGTGGCTGGCGGGTTCTGGACTTCTCCCTGCCTCCCCCACCTGCCTGCTGCCCCCCTCAGGCAGTCTCTGATCCCCTCCTCTGGGCTGTGGGTGGGTCAGCTTGTTGGAAGCACCGGCTGTAGGGAAATGTGGGGGGGGGTCTGAAGCTGCCACCCTCTCTTGGTTCATGGCCCAGGGCTGTCTCCTTCCTCAGACTGCTAGTGGCCTTCAGGTCTGGGG
The DNA here is from genome assembly GCF_049115385.1 of Moschus berezovskii. Classification (NCBI taxonomy): domain Eukaryota; kingdom Metazoa; phylum Chordata; class Mammalia; order Artiodactyla; family Moschidae; genus Moschus; species Moschus berezovskii. Next base: position 319,650 of record NC_142480.1, on the reverse strand, counting down.
AGGGGCTTGCTCTTGTTGGGTGGGAAGAGCCCCACATACCTAGGGTTCCCTGGCCGGGCCCTGTGACTTGGCAGGACAGATCGACTGGGAGAACAGCCTGAAGGTCAGGAACATGCTTGCACGCACGCGTGCACACGCACAGACTCACACACCTCCACACACATGCATGTGAGCACATGTGCACACACACACGTGCACACAGGAATACACACTTGCACAGACATGCACACGTGAGCACACACATGCAGACATGCACACACATGGCACTCATGTTGAATACCACAGATGGGAGCACTGGGCTTCCACAGACCTTGACAAAGGACCTGCGCTCTAGACAAGTGACGAGACAGAGGAAGGGGACTTTGATCTCCTGGAGCAGGGCCCTCAGGAAGGCAGGTGGGGGACGGGGTGAGGGGGACACACGAGTCAGGCTTGCCCTGCACACTGTCCAGTGGCCTCTGGCTGACAAAGCCCTGCTGTGCTCTGAGGACTCTCCCTGCCCTTCCTGGGAGAAGATGGGTGGTGGGGAGTTCTCTTATGTTTGCTTTTTAATTGCTTGCGGCTCAAAAATAGTTTTTACCTCAAAGTGGCACGAGCACGAGCACCAGGCCAGCCTGAGGGCCGTGAGAGCAGAGCCGCAGGCCCCCGGGGTCCAGGGCCGATGGCGCTCACCCCGCGGTACCGCCACAGCGCCGCCCATCCAATCAGAGGACCGTGCACAGCTGACCAGTTCCCGGCAACGCCTCCCCTCTGCTGCCGAAACCGGGAGTTCAGGGCTCCTCAGGACATGAGCCACCTCTTCCGCCCGCATGGCCCTGCAATAAACCTCTCTCTGCTCCAAACTCCGATGTTTTACTTTGCTTGGCCTCACGGTGCGCCGGGCTTGGACTGCAGACCCCGGGGAGCCTATGAGGAGGGTTCTGCTCTGAGGGCTGTCTGCTTTAGCTTCCTGAGAGAGAGTGTCTGGGTAGAAATTTTTGGAGATCTTGCATGTCCCAGAGTGACTTAATTCCACCCTTACATCTTATCAGTTTATGTGTAGAATTCTCTCAGGAATAATATTTCTCTGGATGATTCAAGCCATCTGATTGGACTGCCCCTTCACCGGCAGGACATTATACAATCAGCTAAGGAACTTGGGTGAGGGGTGACCTCTCCCCATCCAGGTCTGCCTCCAAGTGCTGGACCAGAGCTAAGGTAGTTTAATGGGGCTGCACGTCATGCTAAGTCCCTTCAGTCGTGTCCAGCTCTTTGCGATCCTACAGACTGTGGCCTGCCAGGATCCTCTGTCTGTGGGATTCTCCAGACAAGAACACTGGGACGGGTTGCCATGCCCTCCTCCAGGGGATTTTCCTGACCCAGGGACCAAACCGGAATCTCCTGTGTTTACTGCATCGTAGGCGAATTCTTAGCTGCTGACCCTCTGGGGAAGCTGAATGCTCAAGGGTTAGTCTTCTCAAACAAACAGTGCTGAAACAGGGCCATCCACCCGCACAAAGTGTAAACCTGACACTGTCACAAAGCTAACTCATTGACCTGCATGCAAAACACAAAGCTGCATTTCGGTTTATACACTAGAAATTTCATAGCAAGTAACAGAATACCTAGGTGACTGTGGTTTGGGCAGTGAGTTTTAGATCCAATACCAAATGCCCACTTAGTGAAAAACAAAAATTCATTAGCTGAACTTGATTGAATTGAAACACGTCTGGGGAGAATGCCATTGAAACACGTATATTATCATATGTGAAACGAACCGCCAGTTCAGGTTCCATGCATGATACAGGGTGCTCGGGGCTGGTGTACTGGGTTGACCCAGAGGGATGGGATGGGGAGGGAGGTGGGAGGGGGTTCAGGATGGGGAACACATGTGCACCCGTGGCAGATTCATGTCAGTGTATGGCAAAATCACTACAATATTGTAAAGTAATTAAAATAGATGCATTTATATTAAAAAAAAAAAAAGAGAACGATGTCTGCCTGTGAAAGACACAGTCAGGAGAAGGAAAAGATGGGCCACAAAGGGGTAGAGACAAGCAAAACACATGGCCGTTAAAGGGCTTATTTCCAAAATGGGCAGAGCATGGTTAAAATTCAACAACAGACACAAACACCCCGACTGATAAATGACAAAGCATCTGTGCAGACCTCTCCCCAAAGAAGACTTACAGACACACCTAAGTAGGTGACGGCACGGGCCACCTCACCTGTCGTCAGAGATGCAGATTACACCACAGTGACTAAACACGGTGACTAGAAGCAGATTAAACCACCGCTGCACGGGGAGAACGGCGAGAGTCTGGGAACAAAGAACGAGAACCTGACATTTCCAACCGCTGGCGAGGATATAGAGCGAGAGCAACTCTCATCCACTCTTGGAGGGAATGGAAAGCAGTGCAGCCAATTTGGAAGACAGTCTGGCAATTTCTTAGCAATCTAAATATGACCTCACCATACTACTCAGCAACTGCTCTCCTAGATACTTATCCAAATGAGCTGAAACTCATGTCCTCCTTAGAACGTGCACACAGGCACTTAGAGGTGGATAAATGTTTATGGATACCTTATTCATATTTGCCCAGACTTGGAAGCAACCAGGATATTCCTCAGTTCAGTTCAGTTCAGTTGCTCAGTCGTGTCCGACTCTTTGTGACCCCATGAATTGCAGCATGCCAGGCCTCCCTGTCCATCACCAACTCCCGGAGTTTACTCAAACTCATGTCCATCGAGTCAGTGATGCCATCCAGCCATCTCATCCTCTGTCGTCCCCTTCTCCTCCTGCCCCCATTCCCTCCCCTCATCAGAGTCTTTTCCAGTGAGTCAGTTCTTCACATGAGGTGGCCAAAGTATTGGAGTTTCAGTTTTAGCATCAGTCCTTCCAATGAACACCCAGGACTGATCTCCTTTAGAATGGACTGGTTGGATCTCCTTGCAGTCCAAGGGACTCTCAAGAGTCTTCTCCAGCACCACAGTTCAAAAGCATCAATTCTTCGGTGCTCAGCTTTCTTCACAGTCCAACTCTCATATCCAAACATGACCACTGGAAAAACCATAGCCTTGACTAGACAGACCTTTTTTGGCAAAGTAACGTCTCTGCTTTTTAATATGCTGTCTAGGTTGGTCATAACTTTCCCTCCAAGGAGTAAGTATCTTTTAATTTCATGGCTGCAATCACCATCCATAGTGATTTTGGAGCCCAAGAAAATAAAGTCAGCCACTGTTTCCACTGTTTCCCCATCTATTTCCCATTAAATGATGGGACCGGATGCCAAGATCTTAGTTTTCTGAATGTTGAGCTTCAAGCCAACTTTTTCACTCTCCTCTTTCACTTTCATCAAGATGCTTTTTAGTTCCTCTTCACTTTCCTCAGTAGGTGAGCAAATTAATCAGTAAGGAAAACAACAGAATAGGAAAAACAAGAGATCTCTTCAAGAAAATTAGAGATTCCAAGGGAACATTTCATGCAAAGATGGGCTTGATAAAGGACAGAAATGGTATGGACCTAACAGAAGCAGAAGATATTAAGAAGAGGTGGCAAGAATACACAGAAGAACTGTACAAAAAAGATCTTCATGACAAAGATAATCACGATGGCGTGATCACTCACCTGGGGCCAGACATCTTGGAATGTGAAGTCAAGTGGGCCTTAGAGAGCATCACTACGAACAAAGCTAGTGGAGGTGATGGAATTCCTGTTGAGCTATTTCAAATCCTGAAAGATGATGCTGTGAAAGTGCTGCACTCAATATGCCAGCAAATTTGGAAAACTCAGCAGTGGCCACAGGACTGGAAAAGGTCAATCTTCATTCCAATCCCAAAGAAAAGGAATGCCAAAGAATGCTCAAACTACCGCACAATTGCACTCATCTCACACGCTAGTAAAGTCATGCTCAAAATTCTCCAAGCCAGGCTTCAGCAATATGTGAATTGTGAACTTCCAGATGTTCAAGCAGGTTTTAGAAAAGGCAGAGGAACCAGAGATCAAATTGCCAACATCCGCTGGATCATGGAGAAAGCAAGAGAGTTCCAGAAAAACATCTATTTCTGCTTCATTGACTATGCCAAAGCCTTTGACTGTGTGGATCACAAGAAACTGTGGAATATTCTGAAAGAGATGGGAATCCCAGACCACCTGACCTGCCTCTTGAGAAACCTGAATGCAGGTCAGGAAGCAACAGTTAGAACTGTACATGGAACAACAGACTGGTTCCAAAGAGGAAAAGGAGTACGTCAAGGCTGTATATTGTCACCCTGCTTATTTAACTTCTATGTAGAGTACATCATGAGGAACGCTGGGCTGGAAGAAGCACAAGCTGGAATCAAGATTGCCGGGAGAAATATCAATAACCTCAGATATGCAGATGACACCACCCTTACGGCAGAAAGCGAAGAGAAACTCAAAAGCCTCTTGATGAAAGTGGAAGAGGAGAGTGAAAAGTTTGGCTTGAAGCTCAACACTCAGAAAACGAAGATCATGGCATCTGGTCCTATCACTTCATGGGAAATAGATGGGGAAACAGTGGAAACAGTGTCAGACTTTATTTTTTTGGGCTCCAAAATCACTGCAGATGCTGATTGCAGCCATGAAATTAAAAGACGCTTACTCCTTGGAAGGAAAGTTATGACCAACCTAGATAGCATATTAAAGAG